>NC_091591.1:4714343-4716843 GCF_042767895.1 Penaeus vannamei | reverse complement strand
ATGAATATCATGATGAAGAAGTATAGCATTCAGTTTATTCCAGATTACAGATCATAGTAGGTGTTTAATTCTCAGAACAATCTCAAGAAGTGAAAATGACCTCCTCATTTGACAAAACATTGATATACATCCACACAAATAAAATGGAACACTGCCACAAATGGAATAAAACATATTTTTGATTTGGCCAAAACTCCTCTTTAGATATAGTAATCCATTTTGGTTTTTAATCTGGCTGAAAAGGAATGCTAGACAACCTTGAAACATCAAATTGTAAGCCATTCCAAGAGTGGCAGTACTTCATTTTATCCTTAATTGGTCTAAAAAGATTTACTTATAGTTTTAAAGTTTTTGCTACAGCTGACCAAGTTTAATGATGAATATAATAATTTAAGATGCCCACAGTATACCTTTTTACTAAATGCAAAATGAATATACTCATCTTTTTCCATGTATTCCAGAAATATACACACCTGATGGATGATGCTATACAGAAGCATAAAGTCAGCCATTCATTATGAAGAAAATTTTCATCTGTGAGAAAGCTGATGTTGACACAGTAGAGGAATACGATATCAAGTTTGAAGACTTTGAATATAACTTCAGGAAGGAAAGTGCATTTGCTAGAGAAGAAGACTGTACTTCAGTTTAGTTCTTCATGTTTTTGGCCTCAGCAGACCTCTTGAGGTAACACACGAGAAAGACCCTCTGAATGTTCAGTATGTACATGGTCATTTAAAACAAGTGAGAAGCAATTTAGGTGTAATGTGTGACAGAACATTTTCATCATTTGAATGGTCAGGTCAACACATATAACTTAAGCAGACCATATAAATTCCAGATACGTTTGAAGGCTTTTCAATTCGATGTCAATCAGAGCAGAAACAAAAGAATTCAGAAGAAAGATAGATGATTCAAGTGTGATATTTGTAGCTCAGTGTTTTGTAGGGGTCCAGAGATTTAAGGTTCATTGTTAGAGCCACACGTATGAGAAGCCCATTTGCTGTGCTCTATGAAACTTTAATGACAAAAACAGTTTGAGAAAGCATGGGACTTCCAAGTTTCCAAATTTTGAAGTTTAAGTTATTTTCTCATACCTGTTGTGAAAAGATGATATGGGAACAATAGTTTTGAAGGTATATGTTTTTGTCATCTCATTTTTTGCATATTAGCAAACATTTGTTTGAATGTTATAGATTTTTATCTTACATATTTTTATATTGTTTTTTATACAAATATTATAGCCTATATTATCAATGTTGTTAAAAATTAATTTTGTTTGTGATAATAATACATCTTAAAGATGAAGATATCAATGTTGAGGATGTTGAAAAAAATAAAAATAAATTTTCATCATGGAACAATTTGGCTCAATCACCTAAGTATAAAGTATACTTTATAACAGGACAAAATGCAATTAGCTTTCAGTTGACAGGCTTGTGATGGTAATTGTTTCATAATAGACTCATTGGTGATAATATAATTGATTGAGGATTAACAAGTTATTGATGATAATTATTTGATAATTAATGGTTGATGAGAATTGTTAGAGAACTGTGTATATGTGTGTGTGTGTGTGTGTGTGTGTGTGTGTGTGTGTGTGTGTGTGTGTGTGTGTGTGTGTGTGTGTGTGTGTGCACGTGTGTGTGTGTGCGTGTCTGTATGTGTGTGAGAATTGTTAGAGAACTGTGTGTATGTGTGTGTGTGTGTGTGTGTGTGTATGTGTGTGTGTGTGTGTGTGTGTGTGTGTGTGTGTGTGTGTGTGTGTGTGTGTGTGTGTGTGTGTGTGTGCGCACGTGTGTGTGCATGTCTGTATGTTTGTGCATGCATACGCACTTGTTTTCTCTCTCTCTCTCTCTCTCTCTCTCTCTCTCTCTCTCTCTCTCTCTCTCTCTCTCTCTCTCTCTCTCTCTCTCTCTCTCTCTCTCTCTCTCTCTCTCTCTCTCTCTCTCTGAGTTGCCAAGGAAACCTTGAGATCTTGGTTAAATGCATAATCTTTCCATAAACGTTTTTGCAGAGTATTCATTGTATGTTTTCCACTTCAGTGTAGTAAAAAAATATAACAGAATACAGTGAAAAAATTATTAGGTCTACAAATAACATCAATGAGACTCTGTTTGTAAGATCATTTATTTTAATGAAAGCATATAAATATATTTACAAAAGAAAATGCATGTGGCAATATACACACAGATATAATACACAAGATCAATCTTCGTTAAACTGATACCTTCTAATATATTATACATTTGATATATATTCTAATATAATATATACTTCATCTTCGTGTTTATATTAATTTATTCTGTATGATAAGATTAACAAGGAATGACTCAAACTTGAATATTGGTGTTACTCTGTACTTTCATAAAAATATTTATAAATTACTTCTAAAATTTTTTGATGATACAGGTATTTGAATCTTAAATGTAGGAAAAGTAATCAGCTATATTTTTATGCTTACTGTAAACCAATAAGTGAAAATGAATGCAACAACCAT
>NC_091591.1:4695008-4700008 GCF_042767895.1 Penaeus vannamei | reverse complement strand
GTGTGTATTAATCAGCATCAGTGTTGTTTTTGTTGTTATTATCATAATTAATTTTTATCATCATCAATACTTTGAAATTATTATTATCATTTGTAGTAGTATCAGTACTAGTAGTACTGGTACTATTACCATCATCATAATCATCATCATCATTATCATACCACTATCATCATCTTTACTATCATTTTCCTCATCATTATCATTAGTAGTAGTAGTATCTGAACTAGAAGTAGTAACGGTATATATATATAATAGTAGAATTAGCTTTAATACCGACCTCCCCATACCCCGACATCCCCACCATTTTCCCCCTCCACCATCACCACATTCTCAGCACACCTTTCCCCTACTCTCCACCACACCCTCCCCTACTTTCCCCCACCCTCACCTCATTTCCCCCTCACCATATCCTCCCCCTACTCGCACCAAACCCCTCCCCAAAACCCACCACACTATACCCCACTCCCCCATCCTCACCCACAACCTTCCCCAATTCTCCACCATCCCTTCTTACCATACCCTCCCTCATCCTCCACCCCACCCTCCCCCCACACCTTTCTCCTACTCTCCCCACTCTCCACATCCTTCGCCCTCCCACGCCACCCCTACCAGCCCCACCCCCTCCCATCCCTCCTCCCATCATACCCCCCCCACACCCATCCCCTACTCTCCCCACACCCCTCCCTCACCCTCCCCAACACACTCACCCTCTCCAACATACTCACCATACCCTCCCTCGCCCTCCCTCACCCTCCCCATCTCTCCCTCACTACATCCTCCCTCACATCACCCTCCCTCACCCTCCCATCTCTCCCTCACCTCACCCTTCCCATCCCTTACACCTTCATCCCATTATTCCTCCCACCCACACCCATCCCCTACTCTACCCACACCCTTCCCCCATCTCTCCCCACACACTCCCCACCTCCCCACCCACCCACCCTCCCTCACCCTCCCCAATACACTCACCCTCCCCATATTTCCCCCATCCCCCATACCTCACCCCCCACCCCCTCCCCTCCTATACCTCACCACCCCCACCCCCTCCCCTGCCATACCTCACCACCCTTCCCCCACCCCTCCCTCGCCACCCCACCCCCTCCCCTCATTCACCACACCCTCCCCAACACACTCACCCTCTCCATTCCCTCCCCTCCCATACTTCCCCACCCTCCCTCACCCCCCTTCCCCCACCACCCCTCACCACACCCTCCTCATACTTCCCCTCCCTTACCACCCCCTCCCATACCTCCCTCAACACACCCTCCCCAACACACTCACACCCCCATCCACCCCCACCCCACCCTCCCCAACACACTCACACCCCACCCCACCCTCCCCAACACAGTCACACCCCCACTCACCCCCACCCCACCCTCCCCGTCTCTTCCCCCACCCCACCCTCCCCAACACACTCACCCTCCCCGTCTCTTCCCCCACCAGGTACATCCCGTACGTCGCGTGTGTGATCAGTCTGAAGATCTACGTCATGATGCTGCTGGTGCACAAGAGGGACTATGCTGACTATACCGACTATGATGACTATGCTGCGCGGTTGGGGAGCGAGGGGACGAGGGAGAGTCGGGTGGAGTGAGTATGATGGGGGGATGTTTTTGTTTGTGTGTTTTTTGCTTTGTTTCTGTTGATGGTAGTGCTGTTTTTTGTTTTTGTTTGTTGTTTTTAGTTGTGTTGTTTGTTTTGGTGGTGTTTTTTGTTTTGTTTGTTTGTTGTTGGGTGTTTTATTTGTTTATATTTGTTTTGTTTGTGTTGTTTTGTTTTATGTTTGTTCGTGGTGGTGGTGGTTTATATGTATTTTTTCTTGATGTTTTTTCTTGTATTTTATGAACTTATTTTTGTTCTGTTTCCTTTTTTGGTTGTGGTTGTTGTTGTTGCTGTTGGTGCTTTTGTTTTTATTTTTCCTGTTTTTCTTGCTTCGTTTTTGTTGTTTCGTTTCCCATTTTGTTAGTGGTGGCGGTGGTTTTCTTGTTTTGATAATTAGTCTTGTTGTTGTTGATGGATATGTTGTTTTGTTTATTGTAGGTTGTGGTTTTGTCTGTTTGTTTGTTTTGTTGTAACTATGGTGGGATGGAGTTTTCTTAATTGTTGATTCATTGTCGTTGTTCTTCTGATTCTTGTTTGTTTGCTCTTCCTACTTTGTTGTTTTCTTTGTGCTATTATTTTCGACTGTTCTATTCTTTCTTTTTTATTGCTATACCTTTATGCTTTTATTATTCTCTTCTGCAGCGGTTATTCTGTTTTCTTTTGGTTCTATTTCGTTCTCTTCTGCTTTTTATTATTCTGTTTTGTTATTATCATATCTTCTTGTTTTTTTCTGTTATATGTGGCTTTGTGTTCATATTATGTTATACTTTGACTTGCTGTTCTGTTCCTTCGTTTTATCTTGTTGGTATTCTGTTCTGCTGTTCTCATTTGTTCTGCTACGATTATGTCGAAATATTCATATTATTTTGTCCTGTTCTACTACCACGTGCTGTTTTGTTATTTTGCAGAAGTTGCATCATAAACGCATACACGTGTGTGTGTCTACATACTCTTATTTTCATATATATATATATATATATATATATATATATATATATATATATATATATATACATACATACATACATACATACATACATAGATATAAAGATAGATGGGTAGACAGATAGGCAGATAGATAGATAAATGAATAGATATACAGATACATAGATTTAATAAATCAATAACGCAACATTCTCTACCCTTCCCCCCCCCCAAAAAAAAAAAATGGCAGACCCACCGCCGCCACGACGGCCGAACCCGAGGACCCCTTCTGGGACGAGAAGCAGAGGGTCCTGTCCCGCCTGAACGACTCGCTCCTCCAGCCCTCCTCCCTCAACAGGACGCCCAGCACCATCTGGCTCTTCTACAACCGGATTCCTCGCACGGCCGGACAGACGGTGGTGTCGCTCCTCAAGTCCTTGGCGGGAGACCTCGATTACCAGCACCAGGAGCATGTTTACCGGACCCCGTGGCAGCGGTGAGGGTTGGTTGGGTGGGGGGTTGTTGGGGTTGTTTGGGTGGTTAAGGTTGTTTGGGTTGTTTGGGTGGTTAAGGATGTTTGATTTGTTTGGGTGTTTTTTGGGGGGTTGTCTGTTTGAGTGGTTGTTTTGGGTTTGTTTGGGTGGGTTGTTTGGGTTGCTTTGGGATGTTTGGGTGGTTTGTTTTGGGTTGCTTGCGTGGTTGTTTTGGGTTAATTAGATAGCTGTTTGAGTTTTGTCGAGGGGTCTGTTTTATTTTGCTGTTTGTCGGTGGAGTGGGAAGTGGAAGTAAAATCGGGTGCTTCTAGGGAGAGGGGGAGGGTGATGGGGGGAGAGGGAAGAGATGGAGTGAAGGGGGCGGGAAGGAAGGAGGGAGGGAGAGAGGGGGGAAGAGTTTGTTGGGAGAAAGGAGGGAAGGAAGGGGAAGGAGGAAAGGAGGGAGGGAGAGAGCGAGAGAGAGAGCGAGAGAGAGAGAGAGAGAGAGAGAGAGAGAGAGAGAGAGGGAGAGAGGGAGAGAGAGAGAGAGAGAGAGAGAGAGAGAGAGAGAGAGAGAGAGAGAGAGAGAGAGAGAGAGAGAGAGAGAGAGAGAGAGAGAGAAAGAAAAAAAGAGAGACAAAAAAAAATAGAGAAAGAAGTCATTCCAACCTCCTCCAGTAAGCCTTATTTCTCATTTATTCCTTCCTCGTTTCTCCCCTTCAGCCTGATGAGCGAAGAGGAACAGAATAATTTGGCCACGTGGTTCGAGTACAACTTTTGGCCCAAAAGCTACGACCGATTTTCTCTCTTCATCAACTTTACAGAGCATCGTAGGTGAGTACGTGCGCCGTACAGATGATCGTAAATATGCACATAATATAAATACACACGCTTCGTACACGCACACAAAGTCTATGTAAGTACTTATATAGACCTTGCACGCACACACGCGCAAAAGTACACACACAGGCAAGCACATGCACATATACACGTAAACGCACACCACACGCATACGGACAGAAACACACACGTGTTGCCCTAAAATGTTTACTTCCTGAAACTATAATTTAAGATATTTTGATTATGGAAACTAGCAACGGATTGACAGAACTGTGTCTATATATCATATATTCCAACACTACCTGTTATGGAGCAATAGCGACAACTTCAAACTTTGTGAGGATTTCAATACATATTTTAAAACTTGTAAAACGCGACTTCAAAATGCGATTTCAATACATTTTGAAAACATTTTTTTCTATACAATTTTTTCTTCCCCTTCCCCCGTCAAATCATCACCCCCATCAACGTCACCCTCATCATCACCATCATCATCATCATCATCATCACCATCACCATCATCATCATTATCATCATCATCATCATCATCATCATCATCATCATCATCATCACCATCACCATCACCACCCTCCCTCCCCATCCCCATCCCTCCCCACTCACCCCCGCCTCAAACCACCCACAGCCCGTACGTGAAACTCCGCCCGGCCTACATGACTTTGGCGCGCGACCCGGTGGACAAGTTCATCTCCTACTTCCGGTTCAAACGCGTCGACAGCGACCGAGTAAAGACGGAAATGTCGGCGAGGGAGCGACAGCAGCCGGGGACAGGTCGGGCGGGGTGGATGTTGATTGGGGGGGGGGGGGGGGGGCGTATGTGTTTGAGTGAGGGTGGGCAGGTTGCTGTGTGTTGATGGATGTGTGTGTGGGGAGGGGAATATATGTGTGTGTATGTATGTGCATGCATATATATGTATATATGTATATATGAATATATGAATATGTATATATATATATATATATATATATATATATATATATATGTGTGTGTGTGTGTGTGTGTGTGTGTGTTCTTACCTAGTTGTTTGGATACGGGAGAAGAGCTATGCTCAGGTGGTCCCGTCTGCTATATTTAAATTATCATATAACTTTTTAAATTGATGTACAGTTTTGGCACACACTACTTGATTGGGGAGACTGTTC
>NC_091591.1:4685526-4689508 GCF_042767895.1 Penaeus vannamei | reverse complement strand
TATGGTTAAGAGATTGGAAATTTATAGATTACATTCATTATCTATTCACAGTTAGATCATTTGATTTCTTTTTCTGTTTGGGCGAAATGCTTATCGCTTTCCATCATCTTTCCCTCCCTTTGCCCCCTTCTGTCTGTTTCTCTGTCTGTCTGTCTGTCTCTCTCTCTCTCTCTCTCCCTTCCCCTCCTTCTGGACTTTTTTTCTTTCCTCTTCCTCTCCTTCGTTTTAATTTTCTTTGTTTCCCCTGTTCCCCCTTCACCTCCCCCCTCCCTCACTCCCTTGCCCCCTTCTCCTCCCTCCATCCCTCCCAGCTCCACCTTCCCTTCCCTCCCTCCCTCTCTTCCCTCCACCCAAACCCCCCTTCCCTACTCTTCGTCCACCCTACCCAGTTCCACCTCTCCTTCCCTCCTCACCCCACCATCCCTCCACCTTTCTCCCTCCCTCCACCTTCCAGCTCCACCTTTCCTCCCCTCTCCTCCCCCACCTTTCCACCCCTATCCCTACCCTTCCCCCCCTCCACCTCCACCTCTCCCTCCCCCTACCCTCCCCCCTCACCCACCAGCTCGAGGCCCAGACCAAGGCAACGTAGCATTCCGAGCTGGACCGCCGGCGAGTCAATACCTCGGTTCTGTCGCTCTCTCGGTCGCTCGCTCCTCAAGACGAGAAGTTGTGAAGAGTGTGGTGTGAGGTGTGGTTATTGTTGTTTTTTTTTGTTGTTGTTGTTGTTTGTTTGTTATTTTCTACAGTTGTTTCTATTGGTGTTAGTTTTGTTATTATTGTTATCATTATTACTATTATTTTTATTATGATTATCATTAGTAATACTATTATTTCTATATTTAAAAAAATACCGTTGTTATTATTGTTATTATTATTATGATTATCATTATCATCATCATTATTATGATGATCATTATTATCATCGTCATTATTATTGTCGTTATAATAGTAATCATACTACTACTAATAATGATTACCATTAACATGCTTATTATCACTACTGCTGTTATGATCATTATTATGATGATGATTATTACTATGATAATTATTGTTATCATTATCCTCATTATCATTATTATCTATAATATTTACTTTCAATATTATCGTTTGTATCATCACTTTTATTATTATCATTATTATTATCATTATTATCATTATTACTCTTTCTATCATTATCATTACTATTATCATTATTATCTTTATTGCTATTATTGTTATTATCATTATCATTATTATTGTCATCATCATCATTATTGTCATTATCATTATCATTATTGCTATCATAATTGTTATTATTGTTATTATTATGATGATGATGATGATTATTATTATTATTATAATTATCATGCTTATTATCATTATTATCATTATCATTAGTTTTATTATTATCACCATTATCATTATTATTATCATTATTATTATTATTATTATTATTATCATTATTATTATTATTATGATGATGATGATAATTATTATTGCACTATTGTAATGATAATGGAATGACAATGACGATAATAAGGATACCAATAATAAAATAATAATAATGATAAGATGGTAATGATAATATAATAATGATAGTAAGGATGGTGATGATAATAATAATGACGATGATAATAATAAGAAACAAGAAAACAACAGCACCAACAATAGTGATAATAATAAAAGTAAAAGAACATTAGTGAAATGAAAAAAGAATAATGATGATAACGATGATGAGAATGATAGTAATGATGATAACGATAATGATAATGATAATGATATTAATGATATTAGTAATGGTAATGATAATGATAATAAAGATTATTATTGATATCGATATCACATTGTTATCATTAATACCATTATCATTATCATTATCATCATTACCATTATGATCAATATGATTATCATCATCATCATTATTGTTATTGTTATTATTATCATTATTATTATTACTATAGTTAATGTTATTATTATCATTATTATCCTTATTATTATTATCATCACTATTATTGTCATTATGATAATTATCATTATCATTATCATTATTATTATCATTATTATTATCATTATCATCATTATCATTAGTACTATCATTATCATCATTACAGCTATCATTACCATTATATTCATTATCCTTAAAATGTTGAAAGGGGGGTAGGGGGAATAAGGTAGCTATTCCAGATGATTGTTGTTCATAATTTGTTTATTTATCTATTTATCTGTCTGTTCATTCATTTGTTTATGATAAGAAGGAAGGTTAACGGTGATTATAATTATTGCTATATTGGTGAACATAAAGAAAATATTGGACCGTAATGGGGTCTACGAACGTAAAACTAAATGAACATGTTTTACGCTCGTATTCCCCAAGTTGTCTATAGAAACCAAAAAAAAAAGAGAAAAGAAAAGAATTGAAGTGTTTAGAAGTCAAGAAAAAACTGAATAATGAACAAACATTATCACATTAATTTCCAAAGGGTAACAAAGTGCTAAGAACACAAAGTGACGTGAAAATAAAAGAAATTGTTGAAGATTTTCGACTGTACGGGAGAGCGCTCGTCGAGGAGGAAGTTGAAATGTTGAGTGTAAACAGCGCAGGGTTTTGTGTTGTGGATACCTGCAAAGCATCGATCTACTGGACCTCGCTTCTCTCCCCCTCTCCCCCCCCCCTCTCCCCTTCCCCCCCACCTTTCGTTCAGTCATTTTCTCTTCCCTCACCTTCCCCTCTCCCCCGCTGACTCCTCTTTTCGTTCACTTATTTTCTCTATCTCCCCTCTCCCCCGCTCCCTCCCTCTTTCATTCACTCATTTTCTCTATCTCCCCTCACCTTCCCTCTCCTCCGCTCTCTCCCTCTTTCGTTCACTTATTTTCTCTGCGTCCTCACACCTCCCCTCTCCCCCCGTCCTCTTCTTCCTCTTCTTCACTCATATTCCCTCCCTCCCCTTTCCCCTTCTTCCCCCTTTCGTTCACTCTTTATCTCTTCCCCACTTTACTTCTTCTCTCCCCCGCCCCCTCCTCCCATTCGTTTACTCCTATTCTCTCCCTCCTCACGCTTCCTCCCTCTCCCCTTTCTTTTTCTCTCATCTTCTCCCTCTACCCTCTCCTCACCCTCCTCTCACCTTCTCCCCCTCCCCACACCTTCTCCCTAATAGACATATTCCTCCCCACTTCCCCACCTCACCCTATTACTGTTTCCTTTCCCTCATAGGAACGTCTATCCACACACCCCCCCCTCATCCCCCTAACTCCTTTCTCTCACAACTCTCTCTGGCCGTAGTCCCTTCTCCCCAATTATTCCCCTTCCCTTATTCCCCTCATCCTTACCTCGTTTCCTTCACCCTCATACTTACCTGTTTCTTTTCACCCTTATCCTTACCTGGTATACTGCGCCCTTACCTTGTTCCTCTCACCTTCACCCTCATCCTTAATCGGTTCTCTTCGCCCTTATCCCTTTCCCTCACTCTTACCTGGCTCCCTTCATCTTCACCCTTACCTGGTTCGACTCGCCCTTATCCGGTTCCTCCTCCTCCTCCCCCGCACCTCTACCCCACCCCTGATACCCCCTTCACCTTCCCCTACCCAGTTCCTCTCCTCCTCTCCCCTCCCCCCTCCACTCTCGGCCCCTCCCCCCTTCCCCCCTTCACCTTCCATCACCACCTTCCACCCTCGCTCTCCTCCCCTCCCCCTTCCCCCCTTCCCCTCCTCTACCCCCACCTACTAAATATTGAAGTACAAACCGCTCCTGACAACACAGACCGTCGGGAATATGAAGACAGGTTTACCAAGGAGTGTGTGTGTGTTAGTGAGCGAATGTGAGTGTTTGAGAATGAATATGAGTGAATGTGAGTGTTTAGGAGAGAAATTGAGTGTTTGTGAGTGACGGTGAGTGTTTGAGAATGAATATAAGTGAATGTGAGTGTTTGGGAGAGAATTTGAGTATTTGGGAGTGGAGGTGAGTGTATGTGAGAGTATTTAAATATTTGTGAGTGAATATGAGTGT
>NC_091591.1:4665526-4673026 GCF_042767895.1 Penaeus vannamei | reverse complement strand
GTGTGTGTGTGTGTGTGTGTGTGTGTGTGTGTGTGTGTGTGTGTGTGTGTGTGTGTGTGTGTGTGTGTGTGTGTGTGTATGTGTGTGTGTGTGTGTGTGTGTGTGTGTGTGTGTGTGTGTGTGTGTGTGTGTGTGTGTGTGTGTGTGTGTGTGTGTGTGTGTGTGTGTGTATGCGTGTGCGCAAGATTCATGTTAAACAAATTTGAATAAAATATCGTAGGGAAGAACAACAAAACACTATTTTTACTACTTTTACTACTACCACTGCTACTAAATATGACAATAGTAACGATAATTGCTGACTTCAGAGAACTGCCTTTAAACCCGACCTCAGTTAAAGAGCCGAGGACGCGACAAGCAAGTTCAAAATTACTATGTTTGCTCCCCTTCCCCCTCCCCCTCCCCCCTCCCCATCGTCCCCCCTTCCCCCTTCCCCTCCCTCTTCCTCCCTTCCCTTATCCCCCTTCCTCCCTTCCCCTTCCCCCCTCCCCTATCCACCCCCAGTTTCCCCTTCCCCCCTTCCCCGTCCCCCCATTTCCCCCTTCCCCTCCCTTTTCCTCCCTTCCCCTATCCCCCATCCTCCCTTCCTCCTTCCCCTCCCTCTTCTTCCCTTCCCCCTTCCCCCTTCTTGCGGTTCCTTAAGTATGTGTTTATTTTGCTTAATTATGAGGCCGGTGCTCCCTTCGTTATCATAAACCTACATACCTACATGTTTATCGGAGTGTTACCTTGCATTATCTTTTAAGTTTGTTCTACATTTTTCCATTTTCTTTTTCTGTCTTTTGTTTCGGATCTGATATTGATTATACATTTTTTCAAGCATGTATTTTTTTTATTATTAATACCTTTATTATCATATTTACATCAACATTAACGAACATTCTCTCCTCTTTAGGCGATAATAGTGAGCGGTTTTGAATAACTTTTTTATTGTAATTCACGTTAATGTTATCACCACTATGGTTTTAATATAATACCTTTGTAATCGTTCTCATTACTTTTGTATTTATTCTCTATTTTCTCATAATACGACCATTTTCATTATTATTCTCACTTTTTAAAAATATTACAACCATAATATCACATATGATAATGATAATCAGTATTGCAATCATAATACCACATGTAATGATCTGAATAATTACCGTTGCTACCATTAATATCCTCGCTGGTATTACACTATGGTTTTCATAATCATTATTTTCTCCCTGCTTTCCTTACAGTTATCGCGATTTTCTTTAATATCCTTTTCAGTGTCAGTTTTTTTTTCCCATAGACACTATCATCATTACACTTCACATAATCATGACCGTTATTGTAACCATTATTATCATGATCTCTTTATTCCCATCGCGTATCTATTATCAGTATAATCATCATTATCATCGCAATTATCACGGCCAATGAAGCAATTAACCTCCTTCTGTAGGACCATTCTGCTATTGTTGTTATGATTTTCATCTATCATCATTATCATTATCATCCTTGCTCGCCGTCTGCTGTCACCCACATTATTATCACTATCATCATTGCTATCACTATCATGAACATTTTTGTTATTATTATTTTCATTATCATCATTGCTATGACTATCATGAACATTTTTGTTAATATTATTATCATTACTATCACTAGAATATTTTTGTTGACATTATTATCATTATGATTACTATCACTGTCGTTGTTGTTATAATTAATACAATTACTATCATTGTTATCTTTATTATCATCGCCATCATTACTTTTATCACCACCACGATTTTCATGACCATCCCTCTCCCACAGTGTCTCAATCGCTATTACGATCACCATTATCTTTTTATCATTATCATCTTCCTTACAACCAGCGTTATCATCATTATCTCTTCATCTTTTTCTTTATCATTACTATCCCTCTCCCACGTCTCAACCACTATTACACTCACCGTCATCATTTTTTTTATCCTCCTCCTCCTTGCAACCAAAATTATCATCACATTATCTATTCATCATTTTCTTTATCCTTACTATCCCTCTCCCACCGCGTTTCAACTACTATTGCACCCACCGTCATCATTTTTCTTATCCTCCTCCCCTTTACAATTCTATCATCATATTTTCATCATTTTCTATAATGGTCTCCATCAAAATTACCTTCCATTAGCACCCTCCTTACAACTAATTTTATTATCGTCATCTCTTTGCCATTCTCTTTATCATTACCATCCCTCTCCCGCAGCGTCTAGCCGGGTTGATGGACCTAATGGAATCCATGTCCGAATCCCTGCTCAACTCTCAGTCTGGATTTACTTGTCCTACGTGTAAAGGTAAATTGTTCGTTTGTCTTTTGCTCTTCTGCATTTCTCTTTCTTTCTTTTCAAAACGATATATTTTCGAAAACGTTTGCGAGGTGTCTGTTGTGTGGCATTGTTGCATTTCATGGATTGTGCTAAGAGCTATCTGAAGTATCGGATACATTGTATATCGTATATCGTGTGAGTAAGAAAGATTTTAAGCTTGTATATACCTTTTGTTCTGTATATGTTACATGATATCTATCAAATAGTATATTTGTAAAAAAAATATATATATATACCTTGCGTACTGTTTATGTTAAATAATGTATATCAAATGATATATATGTAAAAAAAGAGATGTATATACCTTGTCTTCTGTATATGTTAAATGATATCTATCAAATGGAATATACGTAAAAATAGATATATAAAGCATACTAGCTTGTGGTCAGTATATGCTAAAAGGTACACATACCGCGTAATGCATAGATTATATTGAGTTATATTTGATATATTTATACAAACCTAGGGAGACATATACAAAAATAGTATACCACGTACTTTGTGTCTTGTAAGGTACTAAGATCAGCCATGCGATGGTATGGAGGTTGTGACGTGGTTGTGGTATGCCTGGTATTGTGTATTAATGATGCATCAAAACAAGAGTTGGCGTATTTTCTTCAGTTCAGTCATGACGCTTTTCTGTACTGATAAGCATCGGTAAAGATATCTGTAGATGATGATGATGATGATGATAATGATAATAATGAAAATGACAAGAAAATAATAATGATTATAACGATAACAATGATTATAATAATAGTAATAATGATGATGATAATGATGATAATAATAACAATACATAATAATGATAATAATAATAATGATAATAGCAACAATAATGATAACAACAACACCAACAATTATGCTAATGATGGCAATTACGGTACTTCTACTACTGCTATCAATAATGATATTAATAGGAACAATAACGACAATGGTAATAATAATGATGGCAATAACATCAATAATAGTAGTAACAACAATCATAATTCCGATATTATCGATAATAATAATAATCGTCATAATGATGATAATACCAATAACGGTAACACCAGTAATGATAATAATAACATGTAACGAAAATGATAATCAAAGAAATATAGTAATAACACATCAATAAAACGGATATGAGAACCGGAGCTATCTAAAGAATGCACATGTAATCCGATACGTATTAAGCCAAAAGGCAACATACAACATGATGTACGAGAGAGAGAGAGCTATGTATAACCTACGTGTTCTAAATTCAGCCACTTCCGCCACCCCCAACACCCCCCCAACCCCTCCTCTCCCACCACCCCCACCCACACCCCCACACCCTAAAAAGCTCTTCTACTTCGACCCATACATAGTTACATCGTCGTCACGTTCTATTTTTAGCTCACATGTTGGCGTGACGTGTGGAAATCCAATCACAAGTCGATGTAACAGGGGGGGGTGGGGGTTCTGACATAAGTCCGCGTTGTAGGAGCAGGGTAGTTGGGGTTCGAAGTCTCGGAGTCGCGGATTAGAGGTTTCGGTGATTCAGGTTCGAAGTCTCGGAGTACCGGGTTCGAAGCTTCTGAGGACCGAATAGTCTCGGTGTCTCGTGTTCAAGGTTTCTGAGGATCGGGTTCGAAGCCTCTGATTCTCGGGTTCGAAGTCTCTGATTCTTGGGTTCGCATTATGGTAACTCGCGTCCGAAATCTTGATGTTTCGCGTTCGAAGTCTCGGGGAATCGAGTTCGAAGTCTCAGGTCACGTTTCGATCGCGGTGTCCGACTAGGGTTCGATTCCGTGAGTCAGTCTGCGGCTTCGCTTCCAAGAAGGAGGGCATTTCTTGGTCGTACGAAGACGATGAAGAATCGAATAAGTCAGTGAGAAAGAACGCGATTGACATACTTTCAATTCAAAGAAAGTGCTGGGAATACTCTAGAAAGAACCTGAAATTTCAATTGACTTTATTCAATCAAAGAACGTGAACTATATATACATAGTCAACGAACGTGTGAGAAATACTTTCAATCAAAGAACGTTAACGATACAATCTTAATTTACAGGAACGTGAATGAAATAATCTTAGTCAAATAACAACAACAACAACAACAACAACAAATCGTCTTCGGAACTTAAAACGAATTATTCTATTAAATGAAAAACAAAATCATACGGATACCTTATTTGTAAAGAAGGGCGCCAGCAAGTGTCGAACTGAGATCTTATGACTTTTTACGCTACATTAACAACCGTCTCTCCGTTTTCTATAAAGGTAAGATTCTTTTTAGACGGTCTCTGATTTATATCAGTTATATAAAGTAATTACTTCAGTTCTTGATCCTTTCATATCTTATAGTAATGCGTTTGGATTCTGTGCCGTGTCCATGAATAGTGGGCCGTGGATTTCCTATATTTTATACATACATACATACATATATATATATATATATATATATATATATATATATTTATATATATATATATATATATACACACACACACACACACACACACACACACACACACACACACACACACACATATATATATATATATATATATATGTGTGTGTGTGTGTGTGTGTGTGTGTGTGTGTGTGTGTGTGTGTGTGTGTGTGTGTGTGTTGTTGTTGGGTGTGTGTGTGGGTATGAAAGAGAGAGAGAGAGAGTCTGAGTGTGTGTGTGAAATACCCATTTCTTTCAACCGAAAGCCTAACCTGAAAGTCAGTCAAAAAACTGATAAACACTGCTTGTTGAAGGATGACATTGAAATATGGCAAATGAAACACGCTTCCGTAGCGCACTTGGCTTTCTGGGCATTCATTAACTTAATGGCGGTCATAAACAAAGGTATTCTTAGAAAGGCGTATGCATTACCCAAAGCGAAATGCCTACGACAACGGCGTGTAGATATACGAAATAAATGACGAAAAATACTGGTGGGTTCTTTCTTTCACTTCGTATTTTTTCTGTTCACTTTCTTTTCTTTTTATTGTATGTATTTCTATTCCTCTCTTTCTTTCAATCTCTGTTTTTTCCTCTCTCTCTCTCTCTCTCTCTTCCTTTTTTCATTCTCTCTCTCTCTCTCTCTCTCTCTCTCTCTCTCTCTCTCTCTCTCTCTCTCTCTCTCTCTCTCTCTCTCTCTCTCTCTCCCTCTCTAACCCCAGTCTCTCTTTCTTCATCTTTTAATCGCTTGCTCCTCCTCTCTCTCTCTTTTCCTCTCTTACTCGCTCCCTCTTCCTCTCTTTTCTCATAAAGGCATAACTTCATGATAATAACCACCCTAACTGCGCGATGACAGCAAATGTAATGATATAATGGTAACGAGCATAACAGCTTAATGATAAGCGCAGTAATGAGGCCGCGTAGTAGTATAGGGATAGGAAGTATAAAAAATATTTTGTCATTTATATATATATATATATATATATATATATATATATATATATATATATATATATATATATATATATATATATATATATATATATATATATACATATACATATATATAAACGAAAGAAGATTATGCCACTAAAATAATGATAATAATAAAAAACAATGTAAAAGATTATGCTACTGAAATGAAAAAGGAAAGAAAGCATGGAAGGTTTGCTAGCATGCTTGTTAATTACACATGCAAACTCCCTTGGTAGTGCGATGTATAGCCGTTATAGCAGGGGTTGCCAGCCTGGGGGCCATGGCATACATTCTGGGGCCATGAAACCTATGGAAATTAAGCAATATGAAAATTAGGACATCGAGTTAAAGGGAATCTAATCTCACCCATAGCACCTATATATACTTCTCTCCCACATATTAATAAACTGGGATCTTTCCATATACTGTTCTTGTGCTCTACCAACCGACTGAAAAGAGGAAGACTCACGAAACGGGCCATAAAGATTATTATATATTGGTCGGGAACCACTGGTCTGTAGCCTATACTTTTCGGCAAACAATAGGAAGAAAGTGTCACTGATCGGAAAAAGAAATAATGTGAATGGTGTTATGGATAATTATGGTGACGGAAATAACAATGTAAGGGTAATGGTGATGATAAGAATAATGATAACGGTGATGAAATAATGATAGTGACAGTAATAACGATAATAATAATGTACGATAATAGTGATAATGATGAAAACAATTATAATAATGATGATGATAATGATGATAATAATTGATGATAATAACAAGAACACCACCAACATGGATAATATTGATAATGATAATAATGATAATAACAACAATAACAGTAATAATGACAATAACAATAACATTGACAACAATAATAACAACAATAATGATAACAACAACAATAATGATAACAGCAATAATAATGATAATAATAATAGCAATGATAATAACAGCAACAACAACAGCCAGCCCAAGAAAATTGCCAAGCTGATGTACCCAAAAGAGAGTTTAGTCCATTGTTTAGAGGAGGGAAATGACCTTTTAACACACGAATAAACAAGCAGGCTCAGGGATATCAAGGTCACCTTCATCATCTTAAGACACAAGTAGGTCACCATAAGAGTTCACAACACGAAGAGGTTCGTTATCGGGAGGTCACAGGTCAATGGTGTTGGTAAAAGGGGAAAAAAGTTAGTAAAATGACCCCAAAAAAGTAATCCTACTTTGATATTTGAATTGATTATATTTTTTTCGGCATTTTTTTTCTTTTCATTTTTCTTCAGGGATACTGTACAACGATACGTATTCGCTGATTTTTTTTCTTTTTTTTTTGTCGTTGTTGTTGTCTCGCCGTCATCCTCACTGTATCAATAGTGATTTAGTACATTTTTATTTTGAGTAGAGTTATTTTTCTGTAGAGGGATTTCTTGTTTTGAGTAACAGTGTTTTTATGCTGTAACTATCCCCAACTACAAAACATATAAATAAATGGAAGAAAAACCCACAATGCACAAACTATATTTTCAATAAAATTCCACTCTAAGTCTCCGAACAATATTTCGTCTACAGCGCTTTGTCTGCTAAAGGGTTTTGCATTCTGGTGCCTCCTCTTTCTTAAATTGCTCTTGTGTAAAAAGAAAAGAAAAAAATCAGTTGTAGGTTCTTGTTTTTTTTCTTATATAAATCATAAACAAATAATATTTCAATAAACATTTTTTCAACATAGCATATATAATACATATACATATATATTTATTATTAGTAGTA
>NC_091591.1:4603026-4620526 GCF_042767895.1 Penaeus vannamei | reverse complement strand
GGACTCGCCGAGTACTAGCCAGAGACCCGTGTATCCAGCGCGAACGACGAGGCGGGAAGATTTCATGTAAGTTTTGGATGATAAGGATGGTGATGATAAAGATATCACGAATGTTTTTAATGATGATGATGATAAAACAGGTATTAATAATGTTAATGGTGATGATTATGATGGTGATAAAGATATCACGAATGTTTTTAATGATGGTGATGGTAAAACAGGTATTAATAATGTTTTTGGTGATAAGGATGGTGATGATAAAGATATCACGAATGTTTTTAGTGATGATGATGATAAAACAGGTATTAATAATGTTAATGGTGATGATTATGATGGTGATAAAGATATCACGAATGTTTCTAATGGTGATGATGATAAAAACAGGTATTAATAATGTTTTTGGTGATAAGGATGGTGATGATAAAGATATCACGAATGTTTATAATGATGATGATAAAACAGGTATTAATAATGTTAATGGTGATGATTATGATGGTGATAAAGATATCGGTAGTAATTTTAATAATGATAATTGATGATGATGATAAAGATATCACTAATGTTTTTAATGATGATGATGATGATGATACAGATATCATTATTTTTTTAATGTAGATGATGATGATAAAGATATCATTAATGTTTTTAATGATGATGATGATGATGCAGATATCATTATTTTTTAATGCTGATGATAATGATAAAGATATCATTAATGTTTTTAATGATAATAGTGATAATCATGATAAAAATATCATTAACATTAATGTTTTTAATGATGGTAATGGTGATGATGATAAAGATATCATTAATGTTTTAATGATGATAATGATATATATATATCAATTATGTTTTGATGATGATAATGATGATAGTAATAGTAATATTAATGACAATGATAAAAATTGCATTATCAATACTGTTAATGATGGTCATGATAATGATAATGAGGATAATAAATCAATAATAAAGATTACAATAATAATGAAAATGATTGTAAGTATCATGATATCAATGATAATGAAAATGATGATAATGACAATACCAAAACGACTATGACAAAAACAAAACTATCATTAATGCTTTATAAAGAAAATACAATGACCATCCTACACCGTATCACTTCTCTTTATAAAGAAAATACAATGTTTTTTTTATCAAAATGCTTTATAAAGAAAATACAATTTTTTTTATCAAAATGCTTTATAAAGAAAATACAATGACCATGCTACGCCTCTCCTCAGGCAAGAAGTAAGGAAATCGAAGGAGACGAAGAATTACACGGAGATGAAGAAATTCTACTTCGACACTTTCGAATCCTACGCCAGCATATGCGCCACGTTCAAGGTAAGGAGAGGATGGCGGAAATGAGGATGAGGATGGGGGTGAGGTGGAAATGAGGATGGTGAGGGGGTGGAAATGAGGATGGTGAGGGGGTGGAAATGAAGATGGTGAGGGGTGGAAATGAGGATGGTGAGGGGGTGGAAATGAGGATGGTGAGGGGGTGGAAATGAGGATGGTGAGGGGGTGGAAATGAGGATGGTGAGGGGGTGGAAATGAGGATGGTGAGGGGGTGGAAATGAGGATGGTGAGGAGGTGGAAATGAGGATGGTGAGGGGGTGGAAATGAGGAGGGTGAGGGGGTGGAAATGAGGATGGTGAGGGGGTGGAAATGAAGATGGTGAGGGGTGGAAATGAGGATGGTGAGGGGGGGGAAATGAGGATGGTGAGGGGGTGGAAATGAGGATGGTGAGGGGGTGGAAATGAAGATGGTGAGGGGTGGAAATGAGGATGGTGAGGGGGTGGAAATGAGGATGGTGAGGGGGTGGAAATGAGGATGGTGAGGGGGTGGAAATGAGGATGGTGAGGGGGTGGAAATGAGGATGGTGAGGGGGTGGAAATGAGGATGGTGAGGGGGTGGAAATGAGGATGGTGAGGGGGTGGAAATGAGGATGGTGAGGGGGTGGAAATGAGGATGGTGAGGGGGTGGAAATGAGGATGGTGAGGGGGTGGAAATGAGGATGGTGAGGGGGTGGAAATGAGGATGGTGAGGGGGTGGAAATGAGGATGGTGAGGGGGTGGAAATGAGGATGGTGAGGGGGTGGAAATGAGGATGGTGAGGGGGTGGAAATGAGGATGGTGAGGGGGTGGAAATGAGGATGGTGAGGGGGTGGAAATGAGGATGGTGAGGGGGTGGAAATGAGGATGGTGAGGGGGTGGAAATGAGGATGGTGAGGGGGTGGAAATGAGGATGGTGAGGGGGTGGAAATGAGGATGGTGAGGGGGTGGAAATGAGGATGGTGAGGGGGTGGAAATGAGGATGGTGAGGGGGTGGAAATGAGGATGGTGAGGGGGTGGAAATGAGGATGGTGAGGGGGTGGAAATGAGGATGGTGAGGGGGTGGAAATGAGGATGGTGAGGGGGTGGAAATGAGGATGGTGAGGGGGTGGAAATGAGGATGGTGAGGGGGTGGAAATGAGGATGGTGAGGGGGTGGAAATGAGGATGGTGAGGGGGTGGAAATGAGGATGGTGAGGGGGTGGAAATGAGGATGGTGAGGGGGTGGAAATGAGGATGATGAGGAGGTGGAAATGAGGATGGTGAGGGGGTGGAAATGAGGATGAGGATGGGGTGAGGTGGAAATGAGGATAGGATAATAGTGAGGATGAGGATGGTGAGGAGGTGGAAATGAGGATGGGGTGAGGTAGAAATGAGGATGGGGTGAGGTGGAAATGAGGATAGGATAGTAGTGAGGATGAGGATGGTGAGGAGGTGGAAATGGGGATGAGGGGGTGGACATGAGGATGGTGAGGAGGTAGAAAGGAGGATGAGGAAGGTGAGGGGGAAATTGATGGTGATGGTGAGGAGGTGGAAACTAATGGTGATGGTGGAGGTTGTTGAGGATGAAGGTGATGGTGGTGATGGTGAATAGATTGATGGTGAGGGTGAGGAGGTAGAGGGTGATGATGGTGATAATGAGGGGGACGGTGAGGAGCTTGATGGTGATAACGATAGTGATGATGAGTTGTAGGTTGATAATGATGGGAATGAGGATGAGGATGGTGAAGATAGTGAGGTAGAGATGATGAGGATGAGAAGGATGGTGATGAGGCGGAAGAGGTGGTGATGAAAATAGTGATAATGATGGTGGAGCGTGACGTTAGTGAAGAAGTTTGGAAGGAAAATGGTGAACATAGTGATGTCGATGTTGAGGTAGTTAGTGACGATGAAGATAGTGAAAATGATAATCAGGAGGAGGAGGAATAGGAGAAAAATGACGATAATGACAAAAAACACAACATGAATACGATCACAATAATAATAAAAATAATATTGACATCCACACCCACTACGACACCACCAACAAAAACACAACGAAACCTCCATTTAATATAAAAAAAACTTCGATACAAAATACACACTAGCCCTTGTTTACTGACCTTTGACCTTTCAAAAAAAACCTGCACAAAGCTAGCTCAATCATACACTATTCACACGTTCTGTTCACCTCCTTCCCAGATCGATCTATCGGTCTCATAGCAACATAGATTTGAATCGCCATTTCAACCGGTTATCCGAGGGTCAGCAACCTAAATAACAAGTAAGAATAATGATAGAGTTTATTAGATTTGCTTCGGGAATTGAGGGAACGAAAGACGATAACCACAGGGTAGAATGCGTGGGTGTGAATGTGAAGGTGTGAATGTTAGATTGTGTTGTGTTATGAAAAGAGACTGTGGTAAGTCAAGTCGTTGTGTGGTAAACTAACACGTTCTGCAATAAACTAGGTCGTTCTGTAATAAACTAGGTCGTTTTATAATAAACCAGGTCGTTCTGTAATAAATTAGGTCGTTCTGTAATAAACTAGGTCGTTCTGTAATAAAATATGTCGTTCTGCAATAAACTAGGTCGTTCTGCAATAAACTAGGTCGTTCTGTAATAAACTAGGTCGTTCTGTAATAAAATATGTCGTTCTGCAATAAACTAGGTCGTTCTGTAATAAACTAGGTCGTTCTGTAATAAAATATGTCGTTCTGCAATAAACTAGGTCGTTCTGCAATAAACTAGGTCGTTCTGTAATAAACTAGGTCGTTCTGTAATAAACT
The DNA here is from genome assembly GCF_042767895.1 of Penaeus vannamei. Classification (NCBI taxonomy): domain Eukaryota; kingdom Metazoa; phylum Arthropoda; class Malacostraca; order Decapoda; family Penaeidae; genus Penaeus; species Penaeus vannamei. The sequence goes on along the minus strand of NC_091591.1, from coordinate 4,616,422 downwards.
AGGTCGTTCTGTAATAAACTAGGTCGTTCTGTAATAAAATATGTCGTTCTGCAATAAACTAGGTCGTTCTGCAATAAACTAGGTCGTTCTGTAATAAACTAGGTCGTTCTGTAATAAAATATGTCGTTCTGCAATAAACTAGGTCGTTCTGCAATAAACTAGGTCGTTCTGTAATAAACCAGGTCGTTCTGTAATAAACTAGGTCGTTCTGTAATAAACAAGATTGTTCATTATTCCATTTATTATTTCTTTATCAACCCAGGTCGTTCTGCAATGGACCAAGTCGTTTTTATTAAACCTATTAGTACTTATTCATTAAGGGAAGTCATCCTGTAATAAATCAAATCATTGTTTATTAATTTTGATATTTCTTTATTAAACCAGGTCTTCCTGTGATAAATCTTGTTGTTCCTTATTAAAATTATTATTTTTATCAAACTAGGTCGGTCTGTAATAAACCGTCATTCTTTATCAAATCTATTATTTCTTTATCAAACTAGGTTGTCCTGTAAAAAAGTCGTTCTATATTAGATTAATTATTTATTTATTAAACCAAACCATTCTTCATTAAATCAATTATTACTTTATTAAACCAAGTTCTTTATTAGATTGATAATTTATTTATTTAACCAGGTCGTTCTTTATTAAATCAATTATCTTTTTTTTATTAAACCAAGTTCTTCACTGAACTGGTAATTTCTTCATTAAATCGAATTATTTACTGGATTAATAATTTCTTTATTAAACCAAGTTCTTTATTAGACTGATAATTTCTTGATTAAACCAGGTCGTTCTTCATTAAATCAATTATTTTTTTATTAAACCAAAGTTCTTCACTGAATTGATAATTTCTTTCTTAAACCAAGTTCTTTATTAGACCGATAATTTCTTGATCAAACCAGGTCGTTCTGAAATAAACCAAGTCGCCTCTCTCCCAACAGCGCGACCCGGACTTCGACGGGGCGCGCGCTGACGACCCGGGACTCAAGATGGAACTGGTCTACACTGTTCATGATTCTGTGCATGAGATGGTAAGCTTGGCATGCACATGGACACGCACACACACACACACACACACATACATACATACATACATACATACATACATACATACATACATACATACATACATACATACATACATACATACATACATACATACATGCATACATACATACACACACACACATATACATACATACATACATACAAAGATACACACACATACACAAAGATACACACACGCACACAAACATACATACATACAAAGATCCACAGACACACACACACACACATACACACACACACGCACACACACATACATACAAAGATATACACACATCCACAAAGATACACACACGCACACAAACATACATGCATACAAAGATCCACACACACACACACACAAACACACACACACACACACACACACACACACACACACACACACACACACACACACACACACACACACACACACACACACAAACACACATACAAAGATACACACACACACACATACAAAGATACACACACACACACAAATCAATAGATAAATAACCACAAAAATCAATAAAAATCCAACCATTCCCTAAAAAAATATAAAATTAAATGAACTGATATATAAATAAAAAATTAAACCAGCCTCATCTTCCCACACCTTCTCTGCTCTCCTTTACTCCAGCCTTCAGTCGTCCACAAGCACTTCCTGAAGGCGGTCATCAACGCCCTTCTGCAGGAGCGACCTCACCTCTTCAGCAAGGACAGGGTGAGGGCGCTCTTCATCCTCCTGCAGACGCCCGTGTTCCTGACGCAGTCCTCCTACACGGTCCTCGCTCACGTCCTCAGGAACATCACGTCGCTCTCGAACGGCGACCACCAGCTCCTCGTCAACTGGTTCAGGACGTGAGTTTTTTGTGCGGAGTTTTTTTTTTTTTTTTTTTTTTTTTTTTTTTTTGAGGGGGTGGAGGGTTTGGGTGGGTGGGTGGGGGGGGGGGAGGTTGGTGGTGTTTTGTTGTATTTTCTTTTTTTTTTCTTCTTGGGGTTCTACTTCTTTTTCTCTTTCTTTCTTTTTTTGGTGTTTTGTTTATTCTCTTTTTTCTTCTTCTTCTTGGATTTCTACTCTTTTTCATTCTTTCTTTCTTTGGTGTTTTGTTGTATTTTCTTTTTTATTCTTCTTCTTGGGTTTCTACTTCTCTTTTTCTTTCTTTTCTTTCTTTCTTTCTCTCCTCTCCTCTCCTCTCCTCTCCTCTCCTCTCCTCTCCTCTCTCTCTCTCTCTCTCTCTCTTTAGCTATCTATCTGTCTCTCTGTCTGTCTCTTCCTCTGTTAGTCTGTTTATGTCTGTTTCCATCAGCGTGTCTGTCTACCTCTCTCTCTCTCTCTCTCCCTCATTTCTCCCTCCACCTACCCCTTCCCTTCCACCCCACGCCACCCACCTTACTCTCCCTCTCCCTCCCTTCTCCCACTCCACTTTCTCAACACCCCTCCCCCATTCACTCACCCCTCCATCCCTCCTTCTTCCAGCCTGGAGGTTCCCCTCCCACCCCACCCTCCCTACTCTCCCTCTCCCTCTCCCTCCCTCCTCCCACCCCCCTCCTCAACACCCCCCTCCTCAACACCCCCCTCCTCAACACCCCCCTCCTCAACACCCCTCCTCCCCCTCACTCACCCCCTTCCCTCCTCCTTCCAGCCTGGAGGTTCCGCGGCTCAGGATGATCGTGGGCTTCGTCATCCAGTTCATCACCGTCAGGCAGTTCCCTCCGCCCGACCGCTCGCTGCCGCCCCTCAGCAAGAGCAAGTGGTGGATCCCGACCGCGACGAAGGTCCTGGCGATCATCTGTGAGTGGGATGCGCTTGTGGCTTTGTTTTGGTGTTGTTTTTGGTGTTGTGTGGGTGGGCGGTGCTTGTGGTTTTGTTTTGGTGTTGTTTGGGTTGGCGATGCTTGTGGTTTTGTTTTGTTTTTTGATGTGCGTTTTGTTTTGTTTGTTTGTGGGTGTGTGGGTGTATGGGTGGGTGGGTTGTAGGGGGTTGTTTTTTGTGTTTGTAGTTATGTATTGTAAGTTCTATTTGTTTGTTTTGCAACGTGTGTAGTCATTATTGTTTATATCTATGCATCTATCAATTTCTCTCTCTCTTTCTCTTTCTCATTTCTCTCTCTCTTTGATGTGGGTTGTGATGTCTCTTTTGTTGTCTCTTTCTCTGTGTTTGTGTGGGTGTATGGGTGGGTGGTCTAGAAATATTTCTCTTTCTGTGTTTGTTTCTCTCTCTCTCTCTCTCTCTCTGCTCTCTCTCTCTCTCTCTGTCTCTCTCTCTCTACATCTAAGCTCTCTCTCTCTCTCTCTCTCTCTCTGTCTCTCTCTCTCTCTCTCTCTCTCTCTCTCTCTCTCTCTCTCTCTCTCTCTCTCTCTCTCTCTCTCTCTCTCTCTCTCTCTCTCTCTCTCTCTCTCTCTCTGTATCTATTTATATCTATGCGTTTATTTTCATGTTTTTTTCTTCCGCGAGAAGTATCCTTGAGTAGCATTTCTTCCTTTCCTAAAATATGAAGATGCGGTGACCTCCGACCTAACGGTTGTGGGTTGTGGGGCCAGTTTTCTATAGTTTTGGTTATGTTATTTTGGGTGTGTTTGTGTCTATGTGTTGGCGTGTATGTATATATTTGATTTCTGTTTATTTTTGTGTTTGCTTTGTGCGTGTTTTTCCCTCCCCTGGTTTATTTACAATAGTTTATCTTTCACTTCTCATTACGCAATATTTTATTTTATCAAATCTAGAAAAGGATAAGAAAGAGAATAATCTATTTGATTAAATTTCATCAGAAATGCATACATTTGCTACAGCTATTCATCCTCATTCATATTTTGAATCTATAACAGCATTCCATCAACCCCAACAAGTTAATCTCCTTAACACCAACAACGCACCATCTCCATCATTTCATCTCCTAGACTTCACCCCCAACATTCAACACACCTACTAACCCAAATACCTTTTTCTCTCTCCCTCCCTCTCCCTTTCCCTTTCCCTTCAATTTCCCTCTCTCTTCCCCTTCAATTTCATCCCTCCCTTTCGTCTCCCTCTCTCTCATCCTTCCCTTTCCCTCCCCTTCTCCATACCTCCCTACCCCTTCCCTCTCCTCTCCCCTTCTCCATACCCCTACCCCTTCCTCTACCCTTCTCCATACCCCCCCTACCCCTTCCCTCCCCTTCTCCATACCCCTACCCCTTCCCTCCCCTTCTCCATACCCCTTCCCCTTCCCTCTCCCTCCCCCGTCCTCTCCTTCCCCTTCCCCATCTCCATTCCAGACGCGAGCAACACGTCCTCCCAGCCGCCTCTCCTGCACTACACTGAGTTCTACAACCACGCCCTCGACCACCTGGACCTCATGACGGAATACAGGACGTGGCAACTGCCGGAGAAACCCGATTCCTTCTCGTATTGTCAGTATCCTTTCATACTGTCCATCGTCGCCAAGAGGCATATACTGACGAAGGTTTGTGAAGAGGTTTTTGTCAGTCGTTTGGTTGCATGTGTCTGTCTGTCTCTATGTATGTATGTAAGCGTATCCCTTTATCTATCAATCTATATCTATCTATATATGTGTGTGTGTGTGTATGTGTGTGTATGCGTGTGTGTGTGTGTGTTTGTGTGTGTGTGTGTATGTGTGTTTATGTGTGCGCGCGTTTTTTTTATCTATCGAATTCAGGTGACATAATGTGTTATTCAGTATTATCTATCGTGGCTAAGAAAGGATATTTAAAAAAAAAGGCAAATAGATTGATTGATTAATAACTAATAGATAAAAAGACAGACAAATAGATAAACATAGATTTGAAATACAGATAAGTAAACAGATTGATGAATAGATAGAGAAACAGAACACCTAACTACTTGACGACCTTACAAATCTAAAAAAACAACCTAACAACAACCAAATAACAACCTGACAACAACCCAATCAGGTGAACCTAATAACAACCTGATAACAACTTAATAACAACCCAATAACCTGGCAGCAACCTAATAACATGATAACATCCAACCAACCTGCCAACCTAACCTCCCGACTGACAACCTTATAACGAACTTACAACACCCTGACAACAACCTGACAACACCCTTGTAACCTACCAACCCAAAGCTTCCAACAACTGATCAACCTGACAACACCCTGTCAAGCCAACCAACCCTTCTTATCACACTGACAACCTCCGAACAACTGATCACCCTGACAACACCCTCCCAACCAGCCAACACTGACAACCTGCCAAGACAAACAACCCTTCCCTCATCACATTGACAACAATCTGCCAACAACTGATCAACCTGACAACACCCTCACAACCTGCCAACACTGACAACAACCTGCCAAGCCAACCAACCTTCCCTCATCCCAGGACGCGGAGCAGCAGATGATCCTGACAGCAAGGAGATCACTGGTGGCGAAGGTGGCACGACATCAGCCTCCTCAAATTGACATCTTCTTCCTCAACATCAACGTTAGGAGGAACTGCCTGGTGGAGGATTCTCTGAAGGAGGTGAGGAGGAGGAGGAGGAGGAGGAGGAGGAGGAGGAGGAGGAGGAGGAGGGGAGGGAAAAAGAGTGGAGGAGGAGGGAGGAGGAGGGAGGAGGAGAGGGAGGAGGAGGGAGGGGGAGGAGGAGGAGGAGGAGGGAGGAGGAGGCAAGGAGGAGAAGGAGGAGGAGGCGAGGAGATTCTCTGAAGGAGGAGGAGGAGGAGGAGGAGGAGGAGGGGGAGGAGGAGGAGGAGGAGGAGGAGGAAGAAGAAGAAGAAGAAGAAGAAGGAGGTGGGAAAATATTATCATAATTATTATCATTATTATTATTGTTGTTGTTGTTTTGTAGTTGCTGTTGTTATTATTATTATCATCATTATCATTATTATTATTATTACCGTTATTACTATTATCATTATCATTATTATTGTTGTTGTTGTTGTTGTTATTATTATCATTACTGCTATCATTATTATTATTATGACAAAAACAACAATAACGATAATAATGCTGATATTAGTAGTAATGTTAATGATAATGATGGTAATGATAATGACAGTAGTGACGATAATGATAAAAAACATAATAGCAACGAGGATAATGATAGTAATGATTATGGTTATCATTATCATTATAATATAATGAGCAACATCAATAATGGTAATAATAATGATGATTTTGGTAATGATAATAGTAATAGCAATAATCATAATGATAACAATAGTAACAGTAATAATAATAATAATGATAATAATAATAATAATAATAATTATTATTATTATTATTATTATTATTATTATTATTATCATTATTATAATGATGATAATGATAATAATAATAATAATAATAATAATAATAATAATAATAATAATAATAATAATAATAATAATAATAATAATGATAATAATAATAATGATGATAATAATAATAATAATAATGATAATAATAATAATAATAATAATAATAATAATGATGATATAACAATTGATAATGATAATAATATTGATGATAATGAAAATGATTATAGTAATAGTAATGATAATGATGATAACAACAACAAAACAAGCAACAAAAATATTAACACTAATAACACCCCCCCCCTTTCCCAAACCTCCAGATCGCGACCAAGAAGAGGGACTTGAAGAAGAAACTCAAGGTGACCTTCGAGGGCGAGCCTGGCCTCGACATGGGCGGCCTCACCAAGGAGTGGTTCCTCCTCCTCATCAAACAGATATTTAAGGTAACTGGTTGGGGGTTGTTAGGGGGAGGGGGGGAGGGGGGGAGAGAGTGGGGGTATGGTGGTGTGGTTTGTAGAGAGAGGTGTGTATGTGTGTGTTTTGTGTGTTGTGGGTGTATGTTGTATGCGTATGTGGGTATGTTCATGTACGTATATGTATGGAGATATATATATATATGCATGTACAAATAGAAATACGAATACGCATGCATAAACATACATATATACACACACACACTCACATATACATACCCACTCTATCTCCCCCCCCCCCTCTCTCTCTTTCTCTCTCAACAACATCAACAACACCTCCACCACTACCATCTCCACCACCTCTAGCACCACCACCTCCACCTCCTCCTCCTCCACCACCACCATCCCCTCACCACCCCCACCCCCACCACCACCACCACCACCACCACCACCACCACCACCACCACCACCTCTACCACAACCACCACCACCTCCTCCTCCATCACCACCACCACCTCCACCTCCTCCTCCATCACCACCACCACCACCCCCCACCTCTACCACCACCACTACCACCTCCACCTCCTCCTCCATCACCACCACCACCTCCACCTCCTCCTCCATCACCACCACCACCACCCCCACCTCTACCACCACCACCTCCACCTCCTCCTCCATCACCACTACCACCATCCACCACCACCACCCCCACTACCACCATCCCCACCCCCACCCCACCCCCACCCACACCCCAATTCCCACTCCCACTCCCACCCTCTTTTCACCCCTCCCCCTCTCTCCCCCAACAGCCCGAGAACAAGATGTTCGTGTACCACCCGTCCAAGAGGCTCTACTGGTTCTCGATGGGACAACAAGGAAGCCTCAGAGAGTACAACCTCATCGGAGTGTTAATGGGGCTGGCTGTGTACAACTCCATTATCCTCGACATTCGCTTCCCCTCCATCTGTTTCAGGTAAATGGGGTTATAAGAGGTGGGGTTTTAAGGGTGTGGATTGGGGGTGCGTTTTCCATTTTTTTGAGGTCACATAACACATTATTATCACTATCATTATTATTACCATCATCATCATCTTTATCACTGATATAATGACCACTACTACTGTTTTCATTCGCTCTCTCTCTCTCTCTCTCTTTTGTTCACCATCTGTTCACCCTCCCACCCTCCACCTTCTCCTCCTTCTCCCTCCCTCCATTTTTCCCTCCTTTTTCTCCCCCTTCTCCCTCCCTCCTTTCTCTCCCCCTCCTCCCTCCTTCTATTCTTTCCACCCACCCTTCTCCCTTCTCAATCCTTCACCCTCTCCCCTCCATCCTCCATCTCCCCTCCCATCCTTCCTCTTCACCCCCCTCTCCATCTCTCTCCCTCTCTCCTTCACCCTCCCTTTCTCCCCCTCTCTCTCCTCTCACCCCTCTTCCTTTCCCTCCCACCTCCTCTACCTTCTCTCTCCTTCACCCTTCCTCCTCCCTTTTCTCCATCTCTCTCCTCTACCTTCACCTCCCTTTCTCCCTCTCTCCCTCCTTCACCCCTTTCTCCCTCCCTCCTTCACCCTCTCCTTTCCCTCCCACCCTCTCCCTCCTCTCCTTCACCCTCTCCCTCCTCTCCCTCCCCCTTCTCCATCTCTCTCCCTCTACCTTCACCCTCCCCTTCTCCATCTCTCTCTACCTTCACCCTCCCTTTCTCCCTCTCTCCTTCACCCTCTCCCTCTCCACTTGTTCACCATTTGTTCACACCATTTTAGGAAGTTGCTGAGCCCCCCTGTGGTCCCCGCCTATGAACACATGGCCGTGGGTATAGCGAAGGAGCCCAGTTTGGACGATCTGAGCGAAATTATGCCGGTAAGTGAACGGGAAATTGAGGAAAATTTAAGGAAAGCGAGAAGAAAGTTTGAGGAGAGTGGGAGGGAAATTTAATGTAAGTGGGAGGAAAATTGAATGAAAATGGATAATTTTATGAAAATTGACAATTTAATGAAAATGGGAGGAAAATTGAATGAAAATGGGATGAAAATTAAATGAAAATGAAAAATTGAATGAAAATGGGAGGAAATATATATATATATATATATATATATATATATATATATATATATATATATATATATATATATATATATATTTATATATGTATATATATATATATATATATATATATATATATATATATATATATATATATATATATATATATATATATATATATATATATATATATATATATATATATATGGGAGGACAATTTGCTGTCTTGTTCATCATTTGTTCTTTATTACATTCCCCTGAAATCCCTTCCGTTGTCTTTGTTCACAATTTTGTTCTCAATTTCATAACCCTGAAAGATCACACTGAATATCTAATATATCAAAAAGACATCACAAAAGGACGCCAAAATACAATAATATCTTTTCATTTCCCTTATTTGTGCTCACCATTTCTTCAACAAAATACGTCAGGCTGGAACAGTTACTTTCGCTTTCCTTCCCTTTGTTCACCATTCGTTCGACGCAACAAAATACGTAAAACTGCAATCATTTCTCTTCCTTTCCCCTCCTTCAGGAAGTCGCCCACGGCCTCCGAGAGCTCCTGCGGTACGAGGGCGACGTCGAGGATGACATGTGCCTCAGCTTTCAGGTAAATCTTTTTTGGCCTTCCTTTCCTCGTGATTTTGAAATTTCTTATTTTTTCGATCCTCAGCTTTCAAGTAAATCCGGCTCTTTTTTGGTCTTCCTTTCTTCGTGATTTTGAAATTTCTTATCTTTTTCGATCCTACATTGTTTTTTTGGGGGGGTCTTTCTTTAAATTCGGGTTTCTTTTTTTTTCGGTGAGTTTTGGGGTTAAGGGGGTTCTATTATGTAATTTTCGGCTATACTATGTTTTTTTTTTTTGTTATCTTTCATTCGGTCCTCTTTTGTTTTTTGTTATTTTTTTCTAGTTCTTTATGGTGTTTTGGTTCCTTTTATTTCTTTTTTTGGAGGGGGGGAGAGGGAGGGAGGGTTCCAATTTGTGATATTCGTTCCTTCTTTGTTTTTGCGGTCTTATTTTGCATTTTTCGGGTCTTGCTTTTTTTCTTGGTTCTATTTTCTATAATTCGGTCTTATTTGAGTTTATTCTGGTTCATTTTATGTTGAATTCGGTCATACTTTGTATTTTTTAGGTCTTGCATTTTGTTATTGTTGTTCGGTCCTACTGACTTTTTCGGTATGTCAAAAAACTTTTTACATAGACTAAATGAGAAGAGATATCTCATTCATTATTTTTTCTCTTCGTCTTTCTATCTAGCTCTATCTATCTATCTATTTAGTTCTATTTGTCTATCCATATATGTATTTATATATGATTTTATATTTCTCTCTATCTGTCTATCTCGCTTTCCTCCCCCCCTCTCTCTCTCTCACTCTCTCTCTCTCTCTCTCTTTCTCTCTTTCTCTCTCTCTCTCTCTCTCTCTCTCTCTCTCTCTCTCTCTCTCTCTCTCTCTCTCTCTCTCTCTCTCTCTCTCTCTCTTTTTCTCTCTCCCTCTCTCTCTCCCTCTCTCTTTCTCTCCCTCTCCTTCTCCCTCTCCTTCTCCTTCTCCCTCTCCCTCTCCTTCTCCCTCTCCTTCTCCCTCTCCCTCTCCTTCTCCCTCTCTGTCTCTCCCTATCCCTCTTTTCCTCTTTTTTCTTCTTTTCTGAACCAAAAATAAATTCCCTTTTTCCCGCCAGGTTTCCCTCGAGGAATACGGCCAACCGAAGACTTTCAACCTCAAAGAAAACGGAGAGACGCTACCGGTAACTAATGAAAACCGACAAGAATTCGTGACTCTCTATCTGGATTGGATCCTCAACACGGCCATCTACGAACAGTTCAGAGCCTTTTACTTGGGATTCCATACTGTCTGCGCTTCGAATGCCTTGATCGTGAGTTTATGGAGGTTATGAATGTATGCGGATGTACGTATGTTGTGTGTGTATGTTCTTGATGATGTAGTCAGGGAATGTAAGAAGCGCGCGCATTTTCGTTCTGTTTCTGGACGGAATTATGAGGAAGAAAAATATTGCAGGATACGAACCTATTTTTTTCTTACCCTAAGATACAAGCATATTCATAAACCAATCGATTTTTCATCCCTTTGTAGACATATTCCTAATAATTACAAGAAAAAAAAACTAAAAGCTAAAAAAACAGAAAATAACAATAAACAAGATAATGAAACAAGATTCGTCAAAACAAAAGAAAATTGATAATCACAATTGTAATCATAAAACGAATTTGAAAAAAGAGAAAAAGGTTAGATATCTCTTATTTTCTATTTCCTTCTGCTTCCAGATGCTTCGCCCAGAGGAGGTCGAGATGCTGGTTTGTGGCACGCAAACCATTGACCTGAACGAGCTTAGAAAAGTTACAGAATACGATGGTTACAGTCCTGAATACCCTACGATAAGGTGCGTGGGCGTGTAAACATCCTTAATTTTGATTATATATTTTTTATTATACGTTTTTACATGTAATTATACATTTTATTTTATAGTTTTTTTTTTTTTTTTTTTTTTTTTACGTTTAATTATACATGTTTTCTTTTTTATCATACTTCATACTTTTTATTATACTTTTTTTTTCTTTTTTGATTATATCTTTTATTTTGCAATTGTATTTTTTTCCTTTTTCTGATTATGCATTTTTTTCTTTTTTGATTATATTGTTTTCTATTCTTATTATACTTTTTTCTTCTTTGATTACACATATTTTCGTTTGGGATTATACAATTTTTTTCTTTTTTGGTTAAACTTGTTTTTCTTTTTTTAATCTCTCTTAATTTAATCTCTTTTCTGAACATAATTTTCCCCTCTTTTATTATACATATTTTTTTCTTTTCTAAGTACACTCACCTCCCTCTCTCTCTCTCTCTCTCTCTCTCTCTCTCTCTCTCTCTCTCTCTCTCTCTCTCTCTCTCTCTCTCTCTCTCTCTCTCTCTCTCTCTCCTTCTCCTTCATTCACCTCTCTCTCCCTCTCCCTCCCCTTCACCCCGCCCCTCTCTCTCCCTCTCTCCTTCATTCACCTCTCTCCCCCCCTCTCTCTCTCTGTCTCTCCCTCTTTCATTCACCTCTCTCTCTGTCTCCCTCTCCTTCATTCACCTCTCTCTCTGTCTCCCTCTCCTTCATTCACCTCTCCCTCTCCCTCTCCCTCATTCCCCTCTCTCCCCCTCTCCCCCAGGTGGTTCTGGGAGGTCATCAACGAGATGACGATCGCCCAGCAGAAGCGGTTCCTGCTCTTCACGACCGGCAGCGACAGGATCCCCGTCGGAGGCATGGGGGAGATGTCCTTCAAGGTCTCCTGCTGGCGAGGGCACACGCACATGCTCCCGCAGGCCCACACGTGCTTCAACCAGCTCGTCCTCCCCCCGTACAACGACAAGGCGACGCTGAGGAACAAGCTCTTCATCGCCCTGGACAATGCGGAGGGCTTCGGCTTGGAGTGATGCGGGGGGGAAGGGAGGAGGAAGGGAGGGAGGGAGGGAGGAGGGAGGGAGGAGGGAGGAGGGAAGGAGGGAAGGAGACAGAGGAAAGAAGGAAGATGGTGAGAAAGTGAGTGATAAGGAGATAGAAAAGAAGAATGAGGTGGAAGGAAGGAGATAGAGAAAAGAAGGAAGATGATGGGGAAAGGAAAAAGAGAAAGAAAATAGATGAAAGGAAGGTTAGGAGTTCGAGAAAAAAAATGTACGAAAGAGTGAAAAGTGTTTGGATAGTTGACCTACGTTATCAATATATATATATATATATATATATATATATATATATATATATATATATATATATATATATATACATATACATACACACACTCTCAAATACATGGCTAAAGAAGTGAACATTGAGAAGAGCATGAAAAGACATTTTGAACAGAAAAAAAGAAGAGGAGACATGGTTTAATAATAAAAAAGGTGGAGGGTGAACATTTTGAACGGAGCATCCTAAAAAAATAAGGAAGAGGGATACATAACTATATATATAAAAAAGGGTGAGGGATGAACATTTTGAACACCACAACCTCAAGAACACGATATCCATAGATTTGGAAAAGGGTGTAGGGGGGGGGGGATTTTCAAATGGACATTCCTTAATAAAATGAACAAGGGCGGTCCAGAGTTCAGAAAAAAAAATGTAGGGTGTTTGTATTAACAAATTCCAGAACTGTTCGATTAAAAAAAAAGGAAAAATCTGGACAGGAAAATCGAAAAAAAACGAAAAAGAACAGAAACAAAAATCTACAATGAAATCCACATAATCTGTATTGCAGGTAACAAAGTTGGTACTACAAAAAAAGAAAAAGAAGAAAAATCATACTGAAACTTTGCCATCCTTCCCTCGCTCTCTAATGTTAGAGCAGTCAGAGGGGGTTTATGTAAAATCGCCTTTATGGAATCTTACATATGGTAATTTTTTTCCTTGCGTGGAAAAATCGTATGTAATTCCTACCGAAACTGTGATATATAATAAAAGCGAGAGGGGGTACTGACCTAAAAAATAAAAAAAAACATTTTACAATTACAATGATGGTAATGTTTTATATTTATTGCGCTTTGTTTTACGGTTCATTAGGCAAACCCGCCTTTTAGAATGTAATATGTATATATAAATAAAACAAATCTGTATGTGCGTGCCTTGATAGATGCACATTTATATGTT
>NC_091591.1:4580526-4588026 GCF_042767895.1 Penaeus vannamei | reverse complement strand
GATGGTGATGGTGGTGTTGATGGTGAGTTGGTGATGGTGGTGTTGATGGTGAGTTGGTGATGGTGGTGTTGGTGGTGATGGTGGTGTTGATGGTGAGTTGGTGATGGTGGTGTTGATGGTGAGTTGGTGATGGTGGTGTTGATGGTGAGTTGGTGATGGTGGTGTTGATGGTGAGTTGGTGATGGTGGTGTTGATGGTGAGTTGGTGATGGTGGTGTTGATGGTGAGTGGGTGATGGTGGTGTTGATGGTGAGTGGGTGATGGTGGTGTTGATGGTGAGTTGGTGATGGTGGTGTTGATGGTGAGTTGGTGATGGTGGTGTTGATGGTGATGGTGGTGATGATGGTGAGTTGGTGATGGTGGTGTTGATGGTGATGGTGGTGTTGATGGTGAGTTGGTGATGGTGGTGTTGATCGTCAGTTGTTGATGGTGAGTTGGTGATGATGGTGAGTTGGTGAAGGTGGTGTTGATGGTGATGGTGGTGTTTGAGTTGGTGATGGTGGTGGTGGTGGTGTTGGTGGTGTTGATGGTGATGGTGGTGTTGATGGTGAGTTGGTGAAGGTGGTGTTGGTGATGGTGATGGTGGTGTTTGAGTTGGTGATGGTGGTGTTGGTGTCTGTGTTGGGGATGGTGGTGTTGGTGTCTGAGTTGGTGATGGTGGTGTTGATGGTGAGTTGGTGATGGTGGTGTTGATGGTGAGTGGGTGATGGTGGTGTTGATGGTGAGTGGGTGATGGTGGTGTTGATGGTGAGTTGGTGATGGTGGTGTTGATGGTGATGGTGGTGTTGATGGTGAGTTGGTGATGGTGGTGTTGATGGTGAGTGGGTGATGGTGGTGTTGATGGTGAGTTGGTGATGGTGGTGTTGATGGTGAGTTGGTGATGGTGGTGTTGATGGTGAGTTGGTGATGGTGGTGTTGATGGTGGGTGGGTGATGGTGGTGGTGATGGTGATGGTGGTGGTGTTTGAGTTGGTGATGGTGGTGTTGGTGTCTTTGTTGGTGATGGTGGTGTTGATGGTGAGTTGGTGATGGTGGTGTTGATGGTGAGTGGGTGATGGTGGTGTTGATGGTGAGTGGGTGATGGTGGTGTTGATGGTGAGTTGGTGATGGTGGTGTTGATGGTGAGTTGGTGATGGCGTTGATGGTGAGTTGGTGATGATGGTGAGTTGGTGATGGTGGTGTTGATGGTGAGTTGGTGATGATGGTGAGTTGGTGATGGTGGTGATGATGGTGAGTTGGTGATGGTGGTGTTGATGGTGAATTGGTGATGGTGGTGTTGATGGTGAATTGGTGATGGTGGTGTTGATGGTGAGTGGGTGATGGTGGTGTTGATGGTGAGTTGGTGTTGGTAGTGATGATGGTGAGTTGGTGATGGTGGTGGTGATGGTGAGTTGGTGATGGTGGTGATGATGGTGAGTGGGTGAGGATGGTGTTGATGGTGAGTTGGTGAGTGGGTGAGGATGGTGTTAATGGTAAGTTGGTGATGGTGGTGTTGGTGAGTTGGTGATGGTGATGATGGTGAGTGGGTGAGGATGGTGTTGATGGTGAGTTGGTGATGGTGGTGTTGGTGAGTTGGTGATGGTGATGATGGTGAGTGGGTGAGGATGGTGTTGATGGTGAGTTGATGATGATGATGATGGTGGTGAGTTGGTGATGGTGGTGATGATGGTGAGTTGGTGGTGGTGATGGTGTTGAAGGTGATGGTGGTGTTGATGGTGAGTTGGTGATGGTGGTGTTGATGGTGAGTGGGTGATGGTGGTGTTGATGGTGATGGTGGTGATGATGGTAAGTTGGTGAGTTGGTGGTGGTGATGATGATGGTGATGATGGTGAGTTGGTGATGGTGATGATGGTGAGTTGGTGATGGTGGTGTTGATGGTGATTGTGGTGATGGTGATGGTGATGGTGTTGAAGGTGATGGTGATGATGATGGTGAGTTGGTGGTGGTGATGGTGAGTTGGTGATGGTGAGTTGGTGAGGATGGTGTTGATGGTGAGTTGGTGATGGTGGTGATGATGGTGAGTTAATGGTGGTGATGGTGATGGTGTTGGTGGTGCTGATGGTGAGTTGGTGATGGTGATGATGGTGAGTTGGTGATGGTGGTGTTGATGGTGAGTTGATGATGGTGATGGTGGTGATGATGGTGAGTTGGTGATGGTGATGATGGTGAGTTGGTGTTGATGGTGTTGATGGTGAGTTGGTGATGGTGATGATGGTGAGTTGGTGTTGATGGTGAGTTGGTGAGGATGGTGTTGATGGTGAGTTGGTGATGGTGGTGTTGATGGTGAGTTGGTGATGGTGGTGTTGATGGTGAGTGGGTGATGGTGGTGTTGATGGTAGTTGGTGTTGTTGGTGATGGTGGTGATGATGGTGAGTTGGTGATGGTGAGTTGGTGATGGTGGTGTTGATGGTGAGTTGGTGATGGTTGTGTTGATGGTGAGTTGGTGATGGTGATGATGGTGAGTTGGTGATGGTGGTGTTGATGGTGAGTGGGTGATGGTGGTGTTGATGGTGAGTTGGTGATGGTGATGATGGTGAGTATGGTGTTGGTGTTGATGGTGAGTTGGTGATGGTGGTGTTGATGGTGAGTTGGTGATGGTGTTGATGGTGAGTTGGTGATGGTGAAGATGTAGAGTTGGTGATGGTGATGATGTAGTGTTGGTGATGGTGATGATGGTGAGTTGGTGATGGTGATGATGGTGAGTTGGTGATGATGAGTTGGTGATGGAGATGATGGTGAGTTGGTGATAGTGTTGATGGTGAGTTGGTGATGGTGAGTTGGTGATGGGGATGATGTAGAGTTGGTGATGATGATGATGTAGAGTTGATGATAGTGAGTTGGTGATGGTGTGATGGTGAGTTGGTGATGATGGTGAGTTGATGATGGTGGTGTTGATGGTGAGTTGGTGATGATGGTGAGTTGATGATGGCGGTGATATGGTAAGTTGGCGATGGTGAGTCGGTGATGGTGATGTTGGTGAGTCGGTGATGGTAATGATTTTGAGTTGGTGGTGGTGATGATGGTGAGTTGGTGATGGTGATGATGGTGAGTTGGTGATGGTGATGGCGGTGATGATGATGATGATGGTGACGTTGATGGATGTTTTTTTATCATAACTATCACTATCAGCAGTAGTATAATGTTGGCTTTGTCATCACTACTGCTAATATCCTTGATAATAACAGTGATATTATTGTTACTATTATTATTATTATTATCATTATTACCATTATCATTATTATCATTATTATCATTATCATTATTACCATTATCATTATTATCATTATTATTATTATCATTATTACCATTATCATTATTATAGTTATTAGTATTATCATTATCATCCTCTTTATTATCATCATTATCATTATTAGTATCATTATCACAATCATTATCTTCATATCTATCATTATCAATTTAGTTACTAACCCAACAACAATTACCATTAACATTATGACCAAATGCTTCCACAATCATCATTATCATCGCTGTTACCATGACTTTCCATCTGACCTTAAATGGAATGCATAACTCTAAAGGACTTTATTATCATTATTATTACCATTATCATTATTATTGTTATTATTATCATTATCACTATTATTATCATCACTATTATCATTATCATTATTATTGTTATTATTATCATTATTACTATTATTATCATTATTATTATCATTATCACTATTATTATCATCACTATTATCATTATCACTATTATTGTTATTATCATTATTACTATTATTATCATTATTATTATCATTATCACTATTATTATCATTATTATTATCATTATCACTATTATTATCATCACTATTATCATTATCATTATTATTGTTATTATTATCATTATCACTATTATTATCATTATTATTATCATTATCACTATTATTATCATCATTATTATCATTATCATTATTATTGTTATTATTATCATTAACACTATTATCATTATCATTATCATTATCACTATTATTATCATCATTATTATCATTATCATTATTATCCTTATTATCATCATTATCATTATCATTATTATTATCATTATTATCACAATTACCATTATCAATATTATTATTAGTAGTAGTATCATTATTATCATTATCATCATTATTGTTATTATCATTATCATTATTATCACTATTACCACAATCATTATTAGTACTAGTATTAGTAGTATCATTATCACTATTATTAACTACAGCAACAACAAAAACAATTATGATAATAATAATGTCAATAATAATAATAACAATAACAACAACAATAATAACAATAATAAGTATAATAATAAGTATAATAATAATAATAATAATAATAATAATAATAATAATAATAATAATAATGATAATAATAATGATAATAATAATAATGATAATGATAATAATGATAATAATAATAATAATGATAATAATAATAATGATAATGATAATAATGATAATAATAACTGACCTTGGGTGGAACGCATAACTTTAGAGGACCTGGAGCCTGTAATATTATTGCATCGAGCCAAGCAGAAGCAGGCAGGTCGTTGCTTGCGAAGTGGTCGTCCGTCTCTCCACTGACGACATCAATGGTGATAATGATAATGATAATAATTGATGAAGATAATAAAATGACGACAATAATAATTATCATTATTATATCAGTGTTATCAGTAATAATTATAACAATAATGATAATGTTAATGATGATAATGATAACAGTATCAGTAATAAGAATAATAACGGTAATAATAATGATAATAGTAGTAGTAATAATGATAATGATAACAACAACAACAACAACAATAATAATAATAATAATAATAATAATGATAATAATAATAATGATAATAATCATAATAATAATAATGATAATAATAATAATAATGATAATCATAATCATAATAATGATAATCATAATGATGATAATCATAATAATAGCAATAATTGTAACAATAATTATGATAACAACAAGAATGATGATGATGATGATACTAATAATCACGAGATTAATAATAGTAAGATAAATGATGATGATTATGATAATAGTAAAATAGATAATGATGATTATAATAATCAGTATGATAATTATGCTAACATTAATGCTGATAATTAGTATTATCAATATCATTATTATCATTATGATGATTATTATTATTATTGATGCTAATATCATTATTATCATTATGATGATTATTATTATTATTGATGCTAATATCATTATTATCATTATTTTGTCATTATTATTACAAAAATCACTTGCGGTGAAGTGATGATAGTATCATTGAATATCATTTACATCCTCACCATCACCATCGTCTTGTGTGCAATACCATAGGCCTTTTAGTAAAATACAATCTGACGTCATTGTTTTCAAAGACTTTTATTGGTTGGTGAGTACGCTGCCAGGGGTACGAGAAAATATGGAAAAAAAAACTATAGTTAGAGACAGTCTTGCCGAGCGAGAGAGAGTGAATGGGTGAGTGAGTGAGTGAGTGAGTGAGTGAGTGAGTGAGTGAGTGAGAGTGAGTGAGTGAGTGAGTGAGTGAGTGAGTGAGTGAGTGAGTGAGTGAGTGAGTGAGTGAGTGGTGTTGAGGAGGAGCCGGTGATGTTCTTCATTGCCTCACCCTAGCCGCGCCCACAGTGGTCACTCAGGGGCATCCCTTGATACAGCGAAACAAAGGTTTCGTTAATTTACGTCAGATTTATTTTCGTTTAAACAACATACCAAGAAGGGGGCTACACTAACCATGACATCATACCCACCTGTTAAAGAAAATTCAATGCATTGGGACCTGTTGGGCTACTAAATTTTCATCATAGTCATTATTTGTAATGATCTTGGTTATCATAACCCTAATAATGAGGATCATTATCATCATCTTACTTATTCTGCAATCTCTCCCAAGGGACAAGTACCTGAACGGCGCCCCAATCAGCGCCTACGACAGCCCCTGGCAAGCCCGCACAGGTAGCCTCACCACCTGGGAATACAGGTGGTTCTACTACTGGCTCCCGACCCTCATCTCCTCCGGCCGCCTGGAACCTACGCCCTTGCTCTCCAGGCTGCTCAAGAGGCACGACCTGGCCTTCCGCTTCATCAGCAGAAACTACCGCAAAGATGGCGCTGCCTTGCGCGTGCCCCAGGCCGAAAGCTCGGGCTTCGACGCTTTCTCATACCACGTGGGGACGCACATGGTCGCGAACGGGAGGCAGAAGGGGCTGGAGTTTGCTCTCGTGCAGGCCTACGGGCACGTGGACAAGGACCTGCGGAGGATCTACGCCAACGCCTCCTTCTCCTTCGAGGAGTTCCTTCGCTTCGTCGTCTGGGAGAAGGACTGGGGTGTCACGGATCTGCACTGGACGCCTTACGTGGACACGTGTTTTCCCTGTCAGCAGAATTATGACTATATCCTTCACTTGGAAACGGTGTCGGAGGAAGCCAGGGTCCTTCTGCGAGATGTAGGATACCCGCAGGACGTCCGGCTGCCGACCGAGCATAGGATGCAAGGGATTTCCAAGAACCTGAGTGTGTCCGATGCCAAGTACTTCGAGAAGGTTCCCGCGAGGCTGTTGGAGCAAATTGTCAGCATTTTCGAGGCCGATTTCGATCTCTTCGGTTACAAGAAGGATGTCGTGTAGATTGTGCTTTTTTCTCTGTCTAGCTCTTATACCCTTAGCGATTTGCATTTATCACACACGTGCAAACGCTCACAAACAAACACAGACATTCACACTCAAAGAAACACATAAATAAAGAAAAAAACACATACCCTCACAAACGCACACGTAAACAATCACACGCACAAAGACACACTAAAACACACACGAAAAAAAAACAATATGCACACTCACAGACTCACGCACATAAAAGGAGAGAGAGAGAGAACACGTACAAACATACAAACTTCTTTTATTTTCTTCCAAGAACAAGAACACGTCAGAGGAAGTAATGATACTAAAGATGGCCACGCAATTGACATCACTTCTCTTTGTGCGCACATTTATTTCCTCATTCCATGGCAACGAAGGAGCTCGGAAAATAGCAAATCAATAGAAAGAAAAAAATAGAAAGCATCATCAAGAATTTATGCATTTATTTATATTTTTTAAATCTTTCTAATATATTTTTAGGTCCCGAAGCTGCATTCAATCGTCAGGAAAATTTAAAAAATAAAACTCAACGTGCCACCAATGCTAAAAATAGCAGGCAATTCCAGTTTAGCGCTTTGATGATATTTTTAGCTTTGGGTGCTAAACTTAGACTTGGTTTGTTTTTCCTTGCCAGGTTTGTACCTTTGAGGAAGTGAAGATAATTTTATATCTGCAGTTTTTTTTTTTATTTACCTTTTTTTTGGTGAAATGGTAAGACTATTTTGAGAGGAATGCCGGGGATATAGCGATGAGTATGTGCGTGGTTCTGTCTGCCCCCCTCTCTTTCTCTCTGTGCATGCGTGTGTGTGTGTGTGTGTGTGTGTGTGTGCGTGTGTGTGTGTGTGTGTGTGTGTGTGTGTGTGT
>NC_091591.1:4572998-4577526 GCF_042767895.1 Penaeus vannamei | reverse complement strand
AAATTTAAAATAGAAAGGTATGTAAGGCATAAGCAGTTCACGAACACGCTGTCATGCGTTATAATAAGAGAACAACTGATTTGCCAGTTTTTCTCACCTCTTCATGTAATGGATTTTACATTTCTTATCTACTCACAGCTTGACAAGGGACAAGAACTTGCAGCCTATTTTATCCTTCTTGATGCGGCATGTGTGCCCACCTGAGGAAAGAAGGTTGATTAAGCTGAACTTGAAGCATGCACGTTTCAGGAAGGTAGATATTCTATCACCAGGTGTTTAAGAAAAGAAAAAGATATATAAACTTTATAAATGATATTTTTTTCTACTTAAAAAGAAAGAAAAATTAATGCAGGTTGTATCATACAAATATATACTGTTTACTAAATTTTGGTAGTTTATTATATTATATTCTTTTTTACAGAAATTAACTGGGGAAGAAGGAGAAATTTTGCCCACAGAAGAAAGATTTAAACTCAAGGCTTCTATCGTTGATGCCAACTCAGCCATCACAGCAGAAACCGCAGAAATCCAACAACTTAGTAAGTAATCTAGGATTTATTTGTTTATATTTCTGTTGTATATTGTTTTTTTATTATTATTATTATATACATTACATTTTTCAACATATGAGGGTTAAAAGTGTATGTTAAAACAAGGAAGACGTGATCACACATGCATGCATGATTTTCTCTCTCTCTCTCTCTCTCTCTCTCTCTCTCTCCCTCTCTCTCTCTCTCTCCCTCTCTCTCTCTCCCTCTCTCTCTCTCTCTCTCTCTCTCTCTCTCT
Source organism: Penaeus vannamei (assembly GCF_042767895.1). Classification (NCBI taxonomy): domain Eukaryota; kingdom Metazoa; phylum Arthropoda; class Malacostraca; order Decapoda; family Penaeidae; genus Penaeus; species Penaeus vannamei. Next base: position 4,576,740 of record NC_091591.1, on the reverse strand, counting down.
CTCTCTCTGTCTGTCACGCACACGCGCACACACACACACACGCGTGCACTCACACATGCACGCACCCAAAGGCAATACCATGTTGTCCCTAACTACAAAACAAAATTACTGTGTGACAACACTCAGCCCCTGTGCCTAACTTTCACGCACTTTCTTCTACAAGATCGCAGGAAGGAGGAACTGCGCCAGAGGGAGGTGGAGCTGCGTCGGAGAGCCACGTTGATGAAGGTGTCGCAGGAAGAGAGAGAGAAGGAGATCCAGCACTGTAAGCTGTGGCAGTCTCAACTTTCCCTGCTGCAGGAGGATTTGCCCAGTGTTTATGATGGCCAGGCTGGTGTGGATATAAACTTACAGGTTAGGGAGTGAGTGAGTGAGTAAGTGAATGAAAGAAACAGATAGAGTGAGTGAGTGGGTGGGTGGATGGTTTGATGAGTCAATGAGATTGAGATTATGTTTCAATTTTATGAGTTCAAGACCCATTATTAAACTCATGCCTCTTCCCCAACTCCCCTACAGAAACAGTTACGCGGGAACTTATCGGACCTGGAGAAACTCCGTCGTTCCATCATCACAGGTCACTTTGGTACTCCAGATCGTATGCATATGGAGAAGGTAAAGTAGAAAAGGGTGTATGCTTTATTTCCCTATTAGTATTGTTACTGATGTAGGCAGTCATATGATATATGTAAGACCAATACTATAAAATGTAGAACTTTACGCAGAGAAATGCCATAGGGATGAAATTTCTTGTCGCAAAGAGTAACAGTTTCAAATTGTTGGATGTCAGCCTGAAAGTGGTTTGTCACTGAGATTTTTAAAAGCAAGGGGGAAGACATCAATGCATCATTACAGTGAAAGCGATGTATCAGTGGAAATTTTTAAAGAACAAGAAACATGGATATTCTCCTAATCTTTCATCACACAAATCCCAAAAGCTGCGAGTGTGGGAGCGCATTGGCGACACAATGGCTACTTGGGGGCCTAGATCACTGATGGTCGGCATGACAAGTGAAGTTCAGGAGGTGACCCGTAGCCTCCACGCACAAGTTCAAAATGTGGATCTGGTGAAGGATGCACGAGAACTCAGGTAGAACCATGATGAGTTTGTTTCATTTGTAAATGATGCCTTAAAAAAAAAAAAAAAAAAAAAAAAAAAAAAAAAAAAAAAAAAAAAAAAAAAAAAAATGCTGATAGTGTCATTGCTTTTATTGTCCTTACTAAAGGTCAACCTGTACTAATCCAGCACCAATTTCAAAATTTCAGGAACCTATACATATAGTCGCATAATTTTGCTTTAGTGTGTATTGAACTTTATTCTCTTCAGAAGCAGAAGTACTTGTTTGTCATGCCCTAGTTAATACCTGTATATTTATTTCAAACCAAGTTTTGGATATTGCTTCAGTTTCAGATGGATATTCATCATCTGTATATGTTCTGTGTCTCCTTTTGATGAAGGCCCTCAATATCACATGTTATTTGTTATGTTCAGAAAGATATATATATCATTGATATTCAAGGTTGAAGGCCTGTTTTATAAGCACCCTTCTTTATTCCATCAGACTCAAGTGTGAAAACGATGGCGCTTTCATTGACGAGATGAATCCTGGAGGGGTGATTGAGTCTGTGCGTGAACTCTTAGGTCAGATGAGCGCATCACATGTCAAACTCTACGTCGAGGCTTACCAGGCTGATTTGGCTGCGCAGTCTCTGTCTCGAGCCCTCAAGACACTCCATAACAACATTTTTGCAGCTGCAAAGGTACAAGGTTGTTTTTCAAATTATCCTTGTGTACTCTTTGAATGTTTTCTCTCTTTTTCTTTTTCTTTTTTCTTTCTTTTTTCTTTTTCTTTTTTTTCTTTTTTTTCTTTCTTTCTTTCTTTTTCTTGCAATTGATTGTTTTCTTATTTTTTTCATATATTTATTTCTGCTTTTTGAAGGTTCTTCTGAGTTGGTAGTGTTCGCTGATGAATCACCAAACCTGAATTTCTATATCAACAGCGCAGCTATACTGATGACAGCATCACTGCAGCTGTGGTTGATGTGGTGAAGGAGAACATCAGCGTGGCAGGGGAGAGAGCTGCCCTTAATGCTGCTGAGCAGCTGACATCCTCACTGCAGGAGAGAGCAGACACTGCAGCCAGGGCCAGAGATGCACTGAGAGCCAAACACGCACAGATCATCAGTTTCAACAAGGAAGTGGTGAGTTTGATCGGCATTTTGTTACCACTGTCTAGAGTTCTGTGTATTGAGGACATGATTTTCTCTGTGAATAAACACAATATTTTGGATTAAGAAGAATAGATAAAGGCATGAAAGCAACAACTTTAAATTAAGATGAAAAAATTACTTGTTTACTTTGCACACTTGCCATCAGTGGATCTATTAACCCCATCTGCCATTGAGAACTTGTTTCCAGCAAGTAAGTAGGAAAAGCTTCTGTATATCAGTTCAGAATATATAGAAAATCAGGTGTTCTGGCTTTTGCAACAGTTTATAGATATGCATTGTACTCTGTTTGGTCTTTAATTTGATCTTGAAAAAGGTGTTGAGACATAACAGTGTTAAAAGAGTGAACTATTCAAGGGATATTCATTGGGTTATTAGGTATTCCAAGCAGTGAGACACTGGATTTCAGTTATGTTGAAATGGATTCCATTTTTCCAGTATTTGCAAGGAAAGAGGTTTAGCTATTTTTTTCAAGATTGTGGAGCAAATGATTGGTGTGCTTTATAGCATTTGCAACTATGCTCAGTTTATTGTTAATTAAAGTGAAGGTAAGCTTAATATGTTGCTGATGATTGCCTGAGTGCAGCATGTGCATGTAATATTGTTGAATTTGAAATATTATCTTGAACCTGCCAGTTATCAAATAATTATCATTTTCACCCTGTCAATCTGTTGTCAGTCACTGCCAAGCTGTCACATGCATCCTTGTATATTATTTTTTTTTCTTCATTTAACATTATGATGATAATATATATATATATATATATATATATTTTTTTTTTATTCCTCTTTCTACTCTTTTTCTTTTTCCTTCCCCTTTTTTTCTCTTCATATCCTCCATCCATGTTTCTCCCCATGTAGAAATTCCAGTTTCAAGATCATTCGTTCTTTCCCCTCTTTAGCAAGATGGCATAGAGAGTATCCAGTGCCTAGCTGTATGCGTGGGGGATGGCCTTCAGATCATCAAGGAGCGTCTTCAAGAAGTCAGATCCACAACAGAAGAAGCCCTCGAGGGCATGTCCTATCCCACCCCAGTCTCTGCTAACTCCCTGGCCAATGAGTGTGAGGCATTCATTGCAGCGCCGCTCAATCAGCTCCTTACAACAACTACTGAGGAGTGAGTTTCTCTTTGTTCTTCAGATAGTTTGCATTTTCAGGCAGTTTAAGTACATAGTTTAATGTTCTCCAAATGTTGAAAGTTTAGAGTTATCCTACGAGCATTACATTTCAGAAGAGCTTTCGCTATAGGAAGTTCAGGTTCATTTATCAGAATTGCCTTGACCCTTTACCAGGCACACATCTTCATTACCTCATATACATACATGTATTTAAGTGATCATATATGGTCACTTGCCCAATAAAGGGTTAAGTGTATATCTTGTCTTCAGTAACAGAAAACGGCAATACAGAACTTTCATTGTTTGCTATTTATTACAGAAGGATGGCTATATTTCTTAATTGTGTAGTCCTCAGGATGAGGTTTATGATATATATTGATGTTGTTTAAATGTGTTCT
>NC_091591.1:4557998-4562998 GCF_042767895.1 Penaeus vannamei | reverse complement strand
AGCCAGCCAAGGAAATTACTTTATAGCATGGAACAATATTGCAGCTTTAATCTTTATAAAAAGAAAAAAAATATGATCAAACTAAAACTGGTGATTATGTATGCAAACGTCACACCATGTGCTTCATTGGAGAAAGGTTTACATGTATGATTTTAATAATTTTGAAGTATATGCTTAATGCAGGTAACAGTGTTTTTTTTTTTACCAGTGATGGTTGACTTTGTTATTGTTATTGTTTTTTATTTGATTTTTCTCATGAATTTGATTGTAAATGTTTCCATTTGAATGATATTTGAGTAAGCTGAGATAATGTTTAATATTTACAGTTTGTTTCGCCTTTTTTCTGATTTGTTTATTTGTTTATTGATTTTTTTTCCTTTGATATAGCAATGTGTTTCACTTAAATGTTAAAGTATAAAATATTGCAAGTGTTCTAGTATGTGTGTAGACTAGGCAGAAAGCGACTTAAAATTGGCTAAAGAAAACTCTCAGATTATCCATATAGAAATATACAAATTGGAAAGCTTTGAAGGGAAATATTTGTGATGCATCAAAGAAGACTGAAAGAAAGGCATTTTTTCACATTATGTATGCATAAGAAGCTCTGCACTTTACTATTTTCTGGATGTAAATAGATATACTGTCCACTTTTTTTACTTCTTTGTCTTCTTTTTCTTTCTTTCTTTCTTTTTTTAAATTTTGAACATTGGTTTCTTTATTCCTTAAATTTCATGAAAAAAAAATATTTTTTTCTCTGCTTTTGATATTAAGTGTTACTATTATTGTTGACATAAGCATGATAATTTAATTAAAATACTAATAGTAATAAAAGTTTTTTTTAAATCTTACTGCAAATTAAGAACGAGAGTCAACAGATTAGATAAGACTAGTAATGTGATGCCATCTATATCTAAACACAGCAAACTAAAATTACAGTTGGACTTGAGGCATGCGAGTCATGTTCTCCCAGCACAAAGGGTGAAAGGCTTCAAACATTGTAGCTAGGTGTTGCGCCTTTCATGTAACAGTTTGCTACATTTTTAGATTAGTGTACCATTCCAGTCCCATTTTCTGTTATCCATTCATTGTTATAGAGTTGTTACTATTTATAATTATTATAATTATTATTATCATTATCATCACTTTATAGTTATTATTATTATTATTGTTGTTATTATTATTATGATGATGATTAATTTACTTTCCCTCTCCAATTTTCTTTTGCATCCTGGGTCAGATAAAAAAAAATATTACATTTCTTTTCATCATCTCTGATATGTTTTTCAGTAAACTTTTTTCTATACCAATCAGATGATACTTAAGGGAATGAACATGTTTGCAATATGAAGTATTTATTTTGAATGCATTTTTTTATTTTTTATTTTTTAATCTTTTACATGGTTGATAATTGTTGTATCATATAAAAGGAGATATAGAAAATATATCTGAAGATGTTACATGATGACAGTATATAAACAATGAATAGTTTTGATAATTTGTGGCTTCTCTGAGTATTTAAGGAAAAACGAAAAAAAAGAAAAAAAAGTAAGAAGTGATATATGAAAAAAGATATATACATCATAATATATGCAGAGGTAAGATGGCCTATAATGCACAGTTCCTTTTTGTTATTGTTGAAGGTCAATTTCCAATAAGGAATTACAATTACAAAAACACCAAATTATTGTATTTCAAATAGTCTCCAAAGCTGTTCATAACCTGAGCTTTATTTCTTGTGAAGTCTTCTTTAATTACTAAGAATTAGCATGAGAATCCAATATGATAAGAATATTTTGATTACTAATCCATAATAAATTTTCTCTAGATATATCTTTTGTACAGAAAACCTCTTCTGTTTTGTTTTGTTTTTTTCCCTTAAATGTTGCTTACCATGTTTACAATCTCATTATGAAAACTAGTAATGCTATCAAGTAATATTACCAGCATTAGCCTGTCACATCTTGCCAAAGAAGCCAAATGCAATATTGAAATCTTTCATGCCACAGCTTATGATTATTGTCATTATTTATTTTATGGGATAGGTACAGCTTCCACAGCCATGGATTCGATGGCGCACTCGTCAACACCACGACGAATCCTAAAGTAACCATCCTCTCCCCACTCTTCACCCCAGGAATTCTTAACGCTCCAGTACTTTTCTCCAGTTGCCTCGTCTTCTCCGTATCCAACGAGTAATACTGCGTGATTTGTCAGCTGTATGGGTAGAAAGAGATATGGGAATTATCCTTCAAGATTAATTTCAAGTTTATAATTATCATAAAAGTAGATCAGGAAACATTTGTTTTAGTAAAAGATTAAATGAACTATGGTAGTTTGTTGATGTTTCAATTCAAATTTGTTATTCTTTTGATGAAATGGGATTTTTCGGATGTTTTACTCCTGAACATGTAGCAGATGATCTATTTTTTGAGAGTATAAACTGTCCTAACAAATTTTATACATGAATAGTCTACAGCAGATTCTACTTTACATATTAATGCATTTCAGTAAGGGAATATAATACATTGCAAACTTTTTATATAAAAAACAATCAATTCTTGAAGTATCTTTATATGTGAAGAGCCTTCCATATCTCATACTAGTATTTTAATTAGTATAGTGTTAGAATACAATAGAAAGCAATATACCCTTTTTCCAAGTAAAAATTCTTAAAGAATATTGATATGTGAATAGTCTACTTTACCTCAAGAGGATTAAATCTGTCCTGAAGACCTGTGTGATGGTAAATACCACTCTTGTAATGGAGGAAATCATCATAGACTTCGAGGCCCACAATAAGAGGTCCTCCCTTGATGAGAGCTAGTTTCATCTCCTCTTCGTTACAGGCACCATAGTAACCTAAGAGAAGGGAAAAAAAATGTTAACCTGTTGATACTTATTGCAAAGTATGCTTTATTTTGTTTTGTGAATTTTGCATACCCTGATGGCTCTTAAGTGCTTAGTCACCAAGGAGTTAATTAGTATCTGACCTCATTTAATATCCTTAAATTTGCAGATGGTTTTATTTTCTAATGCTATTAGTACCATTATAGCTATTTTTTATTAGTAGTATGTCATATCAGTATTGATAGCAATAGCATTTTTTTTAACACTCCAAAATCAAGGAAAAGGGTAAAACAAGTGAGATCAGATAGGACTAGTAATTGCCTCCTTGGTGACTAGGTTCTTGTGGAGTCATCTGTCTATGCAAATGAATGAATAAAAAACACATTGGACATGGGCAAGTATTTCATGCCAAGTTAGGACTATTAGGTTAAATACCTGTAGGAAGACAAGAACTTAGCAGCTTTTGTCATTAGCTGACAATATATGAAATCAATTTCTAAGTAATTTAAGTAGATACATGTGCATTGAAAGTCCATAATTTACTTGTCTACTTTCAATACTTAAGTTTGGTAACTGGTAATTTAGTCTACCTGTTCTTTACAAAATGTGAGAATTCATAGTTCCTTTGCATTACTGTTCCCATCACTAACCTCCAACATAACGGTAATATGCTGTGTAATGTTTGGTGCAGGAAGTCCTAACACATGTGTCATCTTTGCCTTCATAGGGGTAACAGTTCTCCAGCACAACACCAACATCTTGTGCATACCTGAGGGGAGAGAAGATATAAACTTGTCATTTCTATTTTAATCATGTACAATATTTTTTATTCACCTTTGGTGCTAAAAGTATATATTTTTTCTTAGATTCTTAAGCATATATGTACATTTCAGCTATCTCCCACAAGCAAAGTCTCATGACACGAGTCCAATGTGACAAATTTAGAGAATAGTCTGACTGACAATTAACAATTCCACTATGCAAGATAGGGAATTTATGCTTTAATAATACTATCACATTTTATATAGATATGCAAATTATCTGCCTGACAAGGACTCAAATCCAGTCATTGTTGGTAATATCCAGAGAGAATGGAACTGAACCAATAGCCCCCACAACCCAAGAAAAAAAAATTGACTGACCAGACAGTTCCATTGACACTTTTTCTGAAGCCCCAGATCCACTACCTGGACATAGCCCTGGTCCCTGAGCTACCTCTGGCCATCCAGCCCCCCAGTTTCAATAAGATTACACATAGGATTTTGCTGGGCATGGTGCATCAAGGCTAACTTCAAAGCCTGTATAAAGATGCTATAACAGTATGATAATATTAAACTAATAGAGCAACCATAGACTATAAATTCTGATTGCTCATGAAATTATAGCACTATTTGGGTAAAGGATGCTCTGGTTTGCCTAGTTTTCCAGATAACTTGCTGAGGCAACACCAAATCAGGATGTGGTTCATGAGTCAAATAAGGCAAGTGTGTATAGTGGCTTAATTCTATGTTCTCATGGTGTTACCTAGCATGGCGTGGTTCACGTCCTTAAGATGGAGGATTTTTGTATATATTTATGAAACTGGAAGAATTGATTTTGAACAAGATGTAAATAAAATAGGGAAGAGGTAAGCAGGAAAACATGACTTGGCTCTGAAGAAGCAATATAGCAAAAAGGCCTTCTGTGTATTTGTTTGCTTATAACATGAAATTAGAAGTTTAGATACTGTGGACTTACTCCACCTCATTCACTTTTTCCTCTACATTCTACTACGAGACTCTCACAGACTCACCTGCCAGCGATAAGGAATGGGAAACCACCGTCACATCCTTGAGAGAGCTTTGAACATCCTACAATATCCTGTGGTGCAAAAACTGGCTTCTGGTGGTTGCTGGTCAGAATCCTAACTCGAGATTCCAGACCACCCATGGAAGCAAAGGCATAGCAGGAGCCACAGTTGCCCTGGTTCCTGATATGAAGGATAATTTACACTAGTCTTTATGATATGTTTTGATAAGGAAAAAAATTAATGAAAAAAACAAACAAACAAACAATGATTACCAGCACATTTAGATTTAGAGGATTGGTTCCTGATGTGGAGGAGGATTTAGTTTGCATGATGTGTTTTGATAAGGGAAAAAATGTATATAAAG
>NC_091591.1:4545498-4547998 GCF_042767895.1 Penaeus vannamei | reverse complement strand
AATGCAGCATTAGGGAGAAATAGATGAAATGCAGCATTGGGTGATGAGGGGGCTAGTGAAAAGCAGCATTAGAAGGAGAGAGTCGATATACAGCATTGGGAGCACCGGGTGAACTACAACACTTAAGAGAAAGGAGTGAGATTCAGCATTAGAAGTTGAAGGTAATATACAACATTAAGAGGCGAGGTTAAGATGCAGCATTCAGATGACCGAACTGAGTTGCAGCATCATGAAAAGGGGCCTAAATGTCACGTCTCATATATATATATATATATATATATATATATATATATATATATATATATATATATATATATATATATATATACACACACACAACGGACATCCAAGACTCATATTCTTCGAGTCATTATATAGCATTTGTGAGAGAGGCTATAAATATCAATCAAGGGAGATGGAGATGGAGAGGGAGAGGGAGAGCGAGAGAGAGAGAGAGAGAGAGAGAGAGAGAGAGAGGGAGGGAGGGAGGGAGGGAGGGAGGGAGGGAGGGAGGAGGGAGAGAGAGAGAGAGAGAGAGAGAGAGAGAGAGAGAGAGAGAGAGAGAGAGAGAGAGAGAGAGAGAGAGAGAGAGAGAGAGAAAGAAAGAAAGAGAGAGAAAGACACAGGCAAAACACCCACACACAAAACAAGAGTTTCCCATACACAAAAGCCTCGAGGATTCTTATATTCGTTTCTCAGAGAAGACATGGAAGTGTTTGAGTATTACTGAAGGTTGAGTATTGATCTTCACCGGGTCTCGAATGCAGGTTTCTTCTTTTCTTTCTCTTAAATGCGTACTATTTGCAATCTTCAGTTAATGATGCTAGTAATAATGATAATAATAATAATAGTAATAGTAATAATAATAATAATAATAATAATAATAATAATAATAATAATAATAATAATTGTACTACTACTACTAATAATAATAATAATGATATCAATAATAATAATAATAACAATAATGATAAATAATGGAATATAATGATACAAAAAATTAATAAAAAATAATAGTAATAGTGATAATGATAGTAGTAGTAGTAGTAGTAATAATAATAATACTGATAATAAAAAAATAATAGCAATTATGATCATAAAAATGATAATAACAACAATGACAATAAAATAATAATAACAATAATGATTAGATAGTAACAATCTTTATAATAATAACAATAAAAGTAATAATAAAAATTAATAGATACAGCACTACTACTCATTAAATTTGGGCTGTTATATTGTTCTGAAAGAGAGTTGTTACTGTTAATTTTGGAATTTTTGCAGCTGTTATGAATAAGAACTGTTCTTTGATTGCTGTTCAGATGGGCTTATGAGAGACTGAGGGAGACATTGGTGAATAGACAAAGATAATAAATGACCCACAGATAGACAGGGATATATAGGCAGCTAGACAGATAAACATATAGGTAAGTGGATAGGCAGACGAACAGATAGGTAGATAGATAGAGAGGGAGAGAGAGAGAAAAAAAAGACAGACAGACAAAGACAGAGAGTGAGTAAGAGACAAAGAAGGAGCGAGGAACACTCGACCTTACCTCCGTGCCTGCTGCACCCCGACTGGCGTCCTCCGCTGCACCCGGACCGCTCGGTACCTCCTCCGATAACGCAGCGGAAATCCAATTATTTCGAGCGTAAATTTGATGATAAAGAAAAAGCTTGACCTTCATGGGTGCCCTCGACCCCTAGCCCCCCCTCTCCCCCTCCTCTGTCACTGGCCAACAACCGAGGCACAAAATAAGCAACAGTTTGTTTGTGAAGAGGCAAGGTGTGTTGATTGCAAGCGGTTACTGCATGCAAGCCGCCAGAGGGAGAAATGTTGGGAAAGTTATAGTTTAGTGATGGAAACGCAAGATGATAGATTTCCAGTTTCTCTCTCGCCATTTCTCTCGTTGTGTTTGTATATATGTATATGTATATATATATATGTACATATACACAAATACACACACACACATATATACATACATTATATAATATATATATATATATAAATAGATAGATAATTAGATATAGATAGATGCACACATGCATAGATGTCTCTGTCTCTGTCTCTCTCTCTCTTTGTTTGTGACGATTGCGTGCATGACACATCGCTCGCTGTTTTCTTCTGAACCTCATGACTGACACATGACCGGAAGTGCAGTAGGATTCATGTTTATATTGAAGTGCATTTATATAACTAAATAATGGGAGCAACTGATTTACAAAGCGGGTTGCTTTAATTCTTTCTCTTTTTTTTTTCTCTATCTCTCTCTTTCCATTGTTCTTTCTTTTTCTTTTTTCTTTCTTTCTCTCTCTGTCTCTCTCTTCTTTTCTCTTCTCTTTTCTTTTTTTTCTCTCTCTCTCTCTCTCCATTTTCTTTTTCTTCTACTGTTTCGCTCCCCCTCTCTATCACTGTCTCTTTCTCTCTCTCTCTCTCTCTCTCTCTCTCTCTCTCTCTCTCTCTCTCTCTCTCTCTCTCTCTCTCTCTCTCTCT
>NC_091591.1:4530498-4537998 GCF_042767895.1 Penaeus vannamei | reverse complement strand
AAGCTGAGCAGAGATGGTTGAAGGAATGGGTGGACAGGGGGTGGACCCCTTCCAATGATGGGTTGTCTATGGATGACCTGGCATCTCTGCTTTGACACTGCAATATTGGTCTTTGATTTTACTTGCACTGAAGGCATCCTCCATTTTGAAGTTGTTCAAGATGCGATAGGAATGGGTATTTTATTAACTGAATTAGTGGATCATAAGAGTCAGATTCTGGCCCAATATTCTCCCTATGAATAAAAGCCAGTGCCCTATCTCATTTGTTCAGTGTTTACTAATATTGTTGTAGTTGTAGTTTGAAACTACCTGTCAAATTAACTTAAGGATATGTATTTTTGATGGATTTAAGGAGATTGTCCCTCACCTTTAGCTTGAATTTTTCTTTGCTGGGGGTATTGGGTAATTTCTTCTTCATTTAGGTTATCTGCAATTTTATTTTATGAACTACTTTTTCCCTCTACATTTTGTTTTCATCACTAGCCACTTAACAGTGAATTTTACTATCTCCAAACACATGAAATCCTAACTTTTAGCACTGAGCTTAATTCTCTGCTGTTTAAATAACAGTATTTTGGTGCTTCTCGATGATCTGCCCTCAAAAATAAATGAACAGATAATTAATGAATATATAAATAAATATATAAATTTAAAATTAGTTAAGGTTGATCTTAGGGCTTGGAGACAAAGATGAAGGATGGAAACCACTTTTTCCATACCTAGGATGTACCCCAAGCCACTTCCACCCTTGATGAAGCTGAACAAAAAGATGGTCAAAGGAATGGGTGGAATCTACCCAATGGAATCCTAGGATGTGGATACAAACCATGTGGAATCCTATCGTAAGGAAACCTCCAAGGTGGAATACCATCTTATGTGGAATCCTAACATGTGGAAACCTATCATAAGAAATCCTACCACATAGAAACCTGTCAAATAGAATCCTGTAAGTCCTACCATGAAGGCTACTACCATATGGAAGCCTTCCAAGATTTCCTCAGGATTGTGCTGCATGTCCTTCCACCAGTTAAATTTATCTTTCTCTTTATTTTTTCTCTGCTTCTTTTTCTTGTTTCATTGGATAATACATGTAAAATGTAGTATATAAAGTATACCATAAGATCTGCTCATCAGGTAGGCAAATGGTGCTTATAAAAAATCAATATCTGATACACAGAGTACTGTGTATTAAACAAAAACAGGGAATGTTCATATTTTTAATAAAACCACAAAACATATTAATTTCTTATAATGCACTGTAAAAAACAAACAAATCTCAACCCTTATAACTGAAAAGGGGAAAAAGGAATGACAGATCAATCTGCAATCAACAAAATGAACACTTCATACAGGTTTATCAGTGTTTCAGTAACAATGACTGACTTCTGTGGACAATTACAAGGAATTCAAACGCATTCCTGCATCCCAGCAATTTTCATTGTTGCTTCTTGGTATCTTGAAAATGATGCTCCTTCCTCTCCTGGAAACAATTGGAATATTCTAAATGTTTTAGGAGAAAAGAAAAATAAACCATATTGCATCAACAAATGAAAATAAATATATGTTTTCAATACAAATAGTAATTCATTACTTTGCAGCTCTGCTGTACTGGTGCCAAACAAATACACAAAAGAATACTATAGCCAGCACAAAAAAACAAACAAAAAAAGCAACAAAACATAGAAAAAAATAAGAAACAGATGGAGATGAAGAAGAGAGAAAAATAGGTACAAGAGAAAAAAAGGAAGAAAAAGAGAAAACACATCACTCAATCTCACTGAGCAACAGTTAGGCCATCTCTGTGTTTCTTACCATCCACTTCTAGCACTGGGTCTCCCAATCAATGATACTGAATGCTGCCTCTAAGGGGCTGCCTTGCTACATGAAACAATTGCCAACTCCCTTCGTGGGTTCACAAGCCTCTGATTTTTTAGGGCAAAGAAGTATGCAATTTCAACCTCTTGCATACAGTGTTACCTAGTGGTGTTACTGCTGTAAAATGAAATTCTCTATTTTCTATTCATGTCAGTTCCAGTTGATGCCCAACTGGTGTAAGGTGTCCTGAATGTCCTCAGCAAGCCCATAGACCATAATACTAGCTTGGAGATGTTGTTCATTGTAGAGGACTTCTATTCATCTTTACAAATTCTGTCTCCTCCCTTAGATATGTTTAACCAACAACACCCTCTGTATTCATTATGAACTCTGATATCCTTGTATTTGGTACTCGTTGCCAAAAGGTTAACACACTAAATCTCCCGTATCTTTTCTATTCTCTTCAAATTTGCATTAATAATTGAAACATTTCTTCTTTCCTATAGTATCTGGTGTCAATGAAAGGACTGGGTATTTTGGAATTAGCAAGGGACTGGTTTCAAAGATATGTGAGTATTTCTGTGTGTGAATAAGTATGTATGTGTCCTCATCTCTTCTTTTTCTTATACTTATCATTATGGTCACCATGTACAAATCCAACAATATGCCATGTAAATTTTTGTTGCACTCTTTAAATGGAATAAAATTAATGCCTTCCAAACAAATAACAGATTCTGATACTCTAACAAATGCATCTATTATTCTCACTATCAATCACACACACACACTCACACACACACTTACATTTAGATAACCTATCCATTTAGCATACATATGCACACACACACATATATATAACCTCACCAAAAAACAAGAAGATTCATTGTATAGGACTGCCAGCAAGTAACGACAGTAGTCGCTGGGTGATTCTGGTCCCCTACCAGTTGCAGCTGGGCGAGATTTTTGGTGGTGGACCTGTTAGAGATGGGTGTGTGTGAAAATTACTGAGAAATCAATTCTTGTTGTTCTGGTAATGTTTTCTCTTCTCTGGTTACATATTTAGAATAAGATATTTAGCATCTATAATAATATAAGGATTATTATATTAAATGTCCAGATACTGAATTACCACAGGTAAATATATTAGAAATAAATTTGTGTAACGTTGGGTAGTTTCTTGACTTCTATACCCTATAATACTGGCTGAATTAGATATATGAACCTTGCTAGGTTGAAACATAACTTCAAAAGACTAAGTTCAGATCTAAATTAGGTAATAATATTCTAAAATACTGCAAAGAAAAGGAACATAAAGTTAAGAAATTTATTGCCATAATTCCTTAAAATGTCAAAATACATTCAATAGTTTTAACCAGTTTCAAGTTCAAACATTATTCATCTACTTTAAACAAGTATAAAACGTTTAATTCAACTCCAAAGCCGACATCACCTTCAATAATCTGCTCGCCTTCAGGGTCATGATTCAGGACTTCAGATCCTATGCTGATATGAGTGCTTGGCCATCATTACAGGGAATTTCTTCTCTTGCTTCTACGTGTTTTCTGAGGCCTGCAGGCCAGGGAGCATAGAAATCCGGAATACAGAAAATTAGCAATTTAATGTTTTTTCAGTGTTGCAGATGAAACAAAGTGAGGAAAAATAAAAGCTGATAAACTACTCATAATATCAATAACAGCTACAATAATTTAGATAATGCTGCCGATAGCAATATTATATTAATAATAATGATAGGCCTCGAATAAGAACAAAAACACACAATAAAATATCAGAAGTAGAATCTGAGGTCTCAAATATAATATCAAAACAGTTATACGTCTTCAGTCATACCTAAAATCAACTACCTTTAGTCTCATGAGACAGACAGAGAGAGAGAGACAGACAGAGTGTGTGAGAGTGAGAGTGAGTGTGAGAGTGAATGGGTGTGTATGCGCGTATGTGTGTGTATGCAGGCATGTATGCATCTGTGCGCAGACACTCACGCGCACATGTGTGTGTGTGTGTGCTGGAAAGACCGAAAAAAAGCAAGAAAATGATAATTATGTAGCTACAAAATGAAATTTACATTGCTGATGCCAGAACAGCTTAACCCCCTCGACTCACTCTTGAAAACTTTGCATTGCCTGTTGATGACTAAGGTCGCAAAGAGGAGGAGCTAGGCCACAGTGTCAAGGAGGCAAGATGGAAGAAGTGGGATGCCGGCCACACATCTCACTAGTCCTGATCAGCTGAACTTTAAACCTGTAGAAAGTTCAAAAAATTCTGTGAATGTAATGAAGGGCAATCATAAAGAAATTAGGAAACTTTAAGGTCCTTCTGTCAAGAAATACACAGATATTAGCATCATGTACAAAGAATGCATGCCCAATATATCTACATTTATACTAACATATATCTATATCTATCTGTTTATATATATAAGCAAAAATATTATCAAATACCAGATTCTCTTCAGGCTCCCTTCGGTTTGCCTAATTTTGGATAAACTTATGCCAATAAACCTATGCAGAGTTGCTAGACAGACAACACTGCATCTCACCAAGGCCAATATCATATATCAAGTATATAAAAAAACACACAGAATACAGAATACATTGAGCTCTGAAGTTGCAGCCATAGACCCAAAGCCTGGCAACAGATATGAAAAATACTCTCTCAAGACGACAAGTAATTAATTTTCTGCTGATGTGGTAAAGACCAACACGTTAATGGCCACTCATAATTTCCCAGTAGATGTATCCCAAAAAGTAGAACTATTAAAAAAAGGAGTTCCTGAACATTCCAAATATAGAAGGCAAACAGAAATGTCCCACAGAAAATTAGAAAACACAATTCATAAAGCAGAAGAAAAAAGAAAAGCACATGGGCCAGCTAACATTACAAATAAGTCTTATAAAAAGGCACCAATGAACAATATTGAAAAAAAGACTTTTCTGAGCACTAGGCAAAAGGATAGTACTGCACATACATATAAATATATTTATATATATATATATATATATATATATATATATATATATATATATATATATATATATATACATATATATAATATATATATATATATATATATATATATATATATATATATATATATATATATATATATATAAATATATTTATATATATATATATATATATAAATACAATAATCAATCCAATTCATAAACCTGGAAAATGCACATTAAAAAATGAATCACAGAGATTTACAAATTGAACACAGGGCTCTGGAAAGAAGAAATAAATAAACATAAATAAAATGATAATAATAACATCATCATCAACAGCAACAACAACAACAACAACACCATGGTGACAAGAATAATGAACAGGTGATAGGAAAGGCTTAATAAATGATACAAAGATCTTGCAGCCTTCAGACCCAAAAGATATATAATAAATATAATATGAAATTAGAAAAAAAAAAAAATAAATAAATAAATAAATAAAAAAAATAAAAAAAAGGCACTACAAGTGTTTATATTTTGAGATTTTTTTTACCTTGGTCAGTTATGAAATAATTTTCTAAGAGCATAAAAAAATCCCTAAAATTAACATATGAAAATGGACAGAATGGAACTTTTCAAATGAACATCACAGAAATTAAGAAGAAGAAAAAAATATATATATAAACAAAGGGAAAATATCAATCAGAATCCTGCACCGACCACAAGTATGAGTGTTCAATTTTTTAAGCATAATAATGTCAGATATAAAACTGCCAAATACAGCAAGTGCACTAATTGCTTTACGAGAATGACCGAACAGGACACCAACACTGAATAAAATAAAAATAAAAAGAATGTATAAATATACATAACTTGACTTATGACAAGACACAGAAGGCTGAGAAAAACGAAACAGACCCACACATGCGGCAACAGTCAAGAAGATACGGCTAAACACCTGATCTTAAATGCATTGCCCAAGGCTTCACTCATATGGGACCAATTAGGTACAATTACTAAGAAAAATCAAAATTCATAACCCTGACATATAAATCTACTAATCACAGGTACATATAAAACACCTATAAAGAAATACTGAATACTGAGACATGCAATGATATTCCTACAAAGATCAAGAACAACAACATGATTTAAAAACTATGAAGAACTGCGGAAAGAGATCCAAGGAATATAAACAAATATAGTTTAAAAACATATAAAAAAAGAAAGAATGAAAGAAAGTAAGAAGGAAGGAAGGAAGGAAAGAAAGAAAGACAAAAAGGAGAGAAAGAAAGAAAAAGTAAAAATTCAATTACCAATTTCTCAGGGATGACAAAACTATATAGTCTAAGCCTGATGAAATTTACCAAAGACTGACAAAGGAATATAACAATCTAGTAAAACACAACAACTCATTTACAGAAGAACACTGCCACTGCGAAATCCCCATGGCTCACCTTGAGGGTTGTGCGAGCATCTCCCCGTGTTCTCTGAGCCCAACAGGTTTTCCTTCCAGGGTTCGAGATTCTGCAAAATTATGTGTATGGAATTAGAGAAAGCATTGTCAGACCTGAAACTTTAATTGAATGTGAGTGTTATGTGAATTATTTAATGTAAGTAGTAATACAATTAATGGATGAAGTCAAACCTAATACATTACACTGAAACAAAAGAAAAGAAAAAAAGTTTCCTACTTAATGCAAGATAAAAACATCTCAACATTAGCACCTCAAAAAGAAAAGTAAATGTTCTCTAAATTAGTATTTCATGATTTTCTTTTTCTTTTTTATGGGAAATAATTGCATCACTGCAATAATTTTGTACTATGAACAAAACTTCTTATAGCTACAATAATAAGCTTTGTCAGCAATGTAGAAACACAAGTTTTATATTACATTATGCAACAGACGAGCATTTTTACTAATAATCCAGGAATAAATTCCAGAAAACATGAATAAATAAAGGTAAATGCAATTTTTCTTAATCAAGTAACAAAAGAAAAAAGAAAAGAAAAGAAATAATCCCAGTGAGAATGATCTTGCTGCAGTTATATATTTCTTTATATTTACAATCCTATTATCAACTGCCTGGCAATCGCACCTAATATATCCTAATCCTAGAACATATTAGAACCCCCTACCTGACTACAGATGATGGTTCATGATAGTACGGATTTACTGACTTGGTTTCTTACAGGCTGAAATGTCTGCTGAATAATATGGCTGTATTTTGTTTCCAAGAAATTCTATCAATAACCCTATTTAAATGTGTGGCTTTGTATTTCCTGACTTGGATTTCTTATGACTTATTATTTAGAATACACTTTTTTTCTGACTGAATGCAACATGTCTAATTGACAAAGTAATATTTTAGTTAATTATCACCATCCTGCCCAATGCATCCTTACCTCAATAAAAGTAAAACAGAATAATGAGGTTTATCAGAAAAAGATGGGTCGGTATTCTCTCTTCTCTGTCGTGTAACTCCTTTATTTTCGATTTGCGCATCTTTTGCCATAGATGAAAAGTGTCTCAGTTTACGTCAAGGTAACCATTCCATTAATTTTTTTTAACTGTAATCCTGATTGTTATCCGCGGTAATTTTACCGAAAGGGTACAACCGACATGTGGGGGCACCCAATTCTGAGTCTGTCTGATGCTCTCTCCTACCGTGAATGTGTAGAGGATTTTTTGTTTTCCCTGGTGGGGGTTGGGGGTGG
>NC_091591.1:4512998-4515498 GCF_042767895.1 Penaeus vannamei | reverse complement strand
GTCTCTCCGAGTCTCTCTCTCTCTCTCTCTCTCTCTCTTTCTCTATGTGTCTCTGTCAGTCTCTCTCTCTCTCTCTCTCTCTCTCTCTCTCTCTCTCTCTCTCTCTCTCTCTCTCTCTCTGTGTGTCTCTGTCTGTCTTTCTCTCTCTGTCTCTGTCAGTTTCTCTCTTTCTCTGTCTTTCTCTCTCTCTCTCGGTCTCTCTGTCAGTTTCTCTCTTTCTTTTTCTCACTCACTCTTTATATCTATAAACACACACACACACACACTACACACACACAGTATATGTAGGCTATAAGCGTGTGTGTGAGTATTTGTGTGTCTATCTGTCTATATATCAATCTTTCTGCCAGTCAGACAGAACCAATCTATGAACAATTAACTAAAGGGAAAAAAAACGAAACAACTGACTTTAATCCCAATCAAACTTCAATCAAAACGAAACGAAATGGCGATCATAAAAAACGGGAAACGAACGCACGAAATACTCAAAATAAAACACCAACAACAAAAATAATTAATAAAAATGCGCAAAAACAACTAAATTTTCTTTCCTTTTCGAGTAAATAGACAGAGACAAAGACAAAGTGCCTCCTATCCTTGACAGATTAATTGTCTCAAGTTTTCGATGTCATTCTGATATTTCGAAAATTGGCCTCTTTAATGAAGATTTTTTTTTATTTATTGTTTCGCTTCTTCGTAGTTTTATTAATGTTGTTTTCCTTTTTTTTTTGGGGGGGGGGGTCTATCTATCGTACTTTGCGTATCACTATTTTGATTGTTTTTCTTTTTTTGTGTTCCTGTCTTTATCTTTTTTCCCTTTTCCTAACATGTATCTTTCATGTTTGCCTTTGTTTATATTTTGAACTCGACTCCGTTTAGGTTTTCTTTTTGTTTTGTTTTCTCTTAACTTTTCTTTTGTTTTCCTCTCTGTTGTTTTTCCAATTTTGTTTGTTCTGTTTTCTCTCATGTCTTGTCTCTCCTCTTTCTTCCTCCTTACTCTTATTCTCTTTTCTTGTTCTTCTTCTGTTCTCTAAACATCAAGTCGTTAATTCGGGTCGTCATGGAACGTAGTTTATCTTAAGTTGTTTATTTAACTTGCTTATTTGTTTATTTGCATGCACGAAGAAAATGATTGATATTATTTATCGACATTTCCTTAAATTCACGTTTTTCATTTGTTTTCAGTTACAGCTTTTCTCTTTAAGTAATTCCTTCCTTTTTTATGTTTTCTTTTCTTCTTCATGTTCTTTTACTCTTTTCCTTCTCGCCTCTTCTTCTTTTCAATAACTAATTTACATTCCTTCATTCTTTTCTTTGTAAATCTTTTTTTTTTCTCTATCTCTCTTCCTTCTTCTTTCCCTCCTCTGTTCTCTATTTACCTCGTCTGTTCTCTCTTTATATCTATTTTCTCTCGGTTTTATTCTTATCGTTTCAGATCTCTTTCACTGCTTCTCTATCTACCCTCTTCCTTTCTTTCCTCTATTTCTGTCTTTCTCTCTCTTCCTGTCTCTCAATCTATATCAATCTATCTTTCTGTCTATTTACTTGAATCGCCACATTAAATAAACAAATAAAAATTAACTTTCACTTCAAGAATACACGAAATAACGATTCAATGTTTCATAGAAAACGGAATGAAAAAGAAAAGAAAAAGAAAACGAACGTGATTGACTTTCCCAGTTTGCTATTTCATCTTTAAAAACGTTACACGCACAAGTTTTCTTCTGTTTTCTTGGGATGTCGTTGCATGAGTTGATAGATTTGGCTTCATCTGCATTTTTTTCACATTTTTGTTTATAGTTTCATTCGAGGGTAATTTGTCTGCATCAGTTACTGATTGACAGAAAATGGGATGTCGGCTGGAGGGGGGGGGGAGACCTCGGTTCGTGTCTCTACTTTGTTTTTATTTCTTTTCTTTCTCCTTGTTTTCTGTGTTTCTGCGTCTTCTATTCATGTCATTTTTTTCATCATGAGACATGAATTTCTGAGTATATTTCTACTCCAATTCTCTCTCTCTCTCTCTCTCTCTCTCTCCATCTATCTATCTGCCTCTCATTCTCCTCCTGCTCTTCTGTTTCCTTCTTTCTCCCTGTAACAAAAGGTATTGTGTGTGTTTGTCAAGAAGCTTTCTCATATAAGACTTCGGTAAATCAGAGGTTATACAGTCCTGTAATGTTTTTTGATTAAGAGAAAATTTGCTGATTAGGAGAAATTTTTGAGATAAGGGAAGGTGAAGTCTCTCCCTCCCCCCCCCCTCTCTCTCTCTCTCTCTCTTTCTCTCCATCTATCCATCTCTTCCCCCTGCTCTTTTACCCCTTCCCTCTTCGCCCTCCCCCCTTTCTCTAACTCTTTCTCTCTTTCTCTCTCTGCTTCTCCCTCTCAATCTATCCTTTCACCTCCCTCTCCCCGCCCGCCCCCCCATCCCCTCCCTCTCCTCCCCCCCCCCTCTCTCTCACAGGCGACTGAGCTACAAATAATCTTATATTGGAATCCTATCATA
>NC_091591.1:4505498-4507998 GCF_042767895.1 Penaeus vannamei | reverse complement strand
TTATTATCATCATCATTGTTATCATTTTGATTTTCTCTCCGTCCCTCCGTTCTCTCCCTCTCGCTCTTTCTCTCCCTCTCGCTCTTTCTCTCTCCCTCTCTCTCTCCCACTCCCTCCCTCCCTCCCCCCCCCTCTCTCTCTCTCTCTCATTCACACACTCTCTCTCTCCACTCACTCATTCACTCCTCTCTCTCTCTCTCTCTCTCTCTCTCTCTCTCTCTCTCTCTCACACTCTCTCTCTCTCCACTCACTCACTCACTCACTCCTCTCTCTCTCTCTCTCTCTCTCTCTCTTTCTCTCTCTCCAATCACTCACTCCTCACTCTCTCTCTCTAATTTTGTGTATGCGTAAACAGCCTTTATGCCACTGAACAAGCTGTAATGTTGATGGTAATTGTGAGGTAATGAGGGAGTCGTTTTCAAGGGCTGGCAGCTTTTGGTTTTAGTATTTATGAGGAAGTTCAGGTGGCAAAAGATGAGGAGATGGCAGCAGCCAAGCAAGAATACGTAAATTTATGAGGAGGTCTTATGAGGTGGTCTAGTGAGTTGTTCTTATGAGGTGGACTTATGAGGTGATGGTCCTATGAGGCGGTCTGTCAGAGCAGGGTCTTGTAATGTTGGTGATCTACCATATGTTGTTTATCCCGCGATAAACAACATACGATAGATTATGGTGTACTGAGGTTGAACTAAATGTAACAGGCAGGTCATGTAACATATGAGCAATGACCCTATGGTGGTAATAGCGAAACTGACAGTGCCATGACACGAAAGTCAAGCCAGAATTCCCTTGTCACTCCTGGCATTTTGGGCTCTATGACTTCGATAGAATGTATAAGACGGTGGCATGTTAATGCGTGTATGTGTATGCGAGTGTGTTTTTATACGCGTGTGTATGTGTGTTTATGTGTATGTGTGTGTGAGTGTGTGTTTGTGTTTATGTGTGTGTGTGAGTGTGTGTGTTTTATGTGTACGTGTGTGTTTGTGTGCATATGTCTGTGTATGTGTATGAGTGTGCCTGTGTGTGTGTGTGTTTATGTGTGTGTGTGTGTGTGTGTGTTTTGTGTGCATACGAGTGTGCCCATATCTGTGTGTATGTGAGTATGTTTATGTATGTATGTCCACGAGTGCGTATATATGCCTGTGTGTCCGTACATTATTTTCACACTCGCTGACAACTCCCCAATTTACGGTTCATTTGATAAAGTAATAGTTTTTAACGCGTTTTCATCTGTAACATCGTCACAGGAATGCGCAAATGACCATAAAATCTGACTCCCAAAATAGTTCCACTAAAACATAGGCGAGGTAAAAAACAAAAACAAAAAAACTTTATTCGTGTATTGGACTAATGAATGTGCCAATGCTAAGAAGATAAAGGGAGAGAGAGATAGACAGATGGAGAGTTAGATAGATTGATAGATTGAGAGAGAGAGAGAGAGAGGGAGGGAGAAGGAAAGAGAGATAGATAGAGAGATAGAGACACATACACACACACACACACATACAGAGAGAGAGAGGGGGGGAATGAGAGAGAGAGAGAGAGAGAGAGAGAGAGAGAGAGAGAGAGAGAGAGAGAGAGAGAGAGAGAGAGAGAGAGAGAGAGAGAGAGAGAGAGAAGAGGAAGAAAGAAAAAGAGAGAAGGGGAAGAATTAAATAATTAAATGAAAATAGATAAAGAAAAAGATAATTAGTCACTATTTTCCAAAGAATCTAATGAATAAGTCAATCATATTTACTCACACGTTCATGGGAATGGTGTTGAGTGTTTTGTTGTTTGTCTGTCCATTGGTGTGTCTGTATCGGTCTGTTTATTTGTCTTTTTGTCTGTTTATGTCTGTATGTTCGTTTATGCGTCTGTCGTTTTGTCTGTTTGTCGGTCTGTCTGTTTGTCTGTCCTTTTGTCAGTGTCTCTGCCTGTCTGTATGCCATTTTTGTCTGTATTAAAAAAAAGTATGAATGGGAATGAATCTCTTCACAATACAATAGATGTATTATGACCGGTTTCGAATACATCTTCGTCCGAAATATATTATGGCGAAAATATATTCGAAACCGGTAAAATGCATCTCTTGTTATTGTGAAGATATTCATTCTTATTCATACCATTTCTACATTTGCCCTCATGAATTCGGTTCATCACACGTCTGTATGTTCGTTTGTGCGTCTGTCTGTCTGCCAGTCTTTCTGCCTGTCTGTTCTTCTGTCTGTCTGGCTGGCTGTTGCTCTGTCTGTCTGTTTGTATGTCCTCCCTCCCCCCTACCCGTCCCTCCCTTTCCACCTCCCTCCCCCCGTGCCTTACCCCCTCCTGGCTTACCTCTCTCGTCCCCTCTCCTCTTCCTCCCTTATCTAACCCCCAACCCCCATGCCCCTGGCATACCCCCTTCTCTTTCGCCTCTATCTAATTCAACCCTCCCTGTCATACCCCCCCCCCCCCCCTTCCCCTCTACCTCTCCCTGACCTCTAACCTTTCACTCTTATCTCATTCTCTTTCCTATACT
>NC_091591.1:4496721-4499998 GCF_042767895.1 Penaeus vannamei | reverse complement strand
GGAGGTAATATTGACTCACCTGAAAGACTAACTGAAATTGACGGAATTAATTAAAAGGTAGATCGTTGATTGAGATTGATAAAGACGAGTAGACTGAATACCTTTATTCCACTGAATTGAATCTACCTTCCCTGCCTTGACTGACTGACTGACTAAGAAGATTGCCCAGTTGACTGACGGAGAAGCCGGTCAATTAGGAAGACCCCCTCCCCCCAAAAATGGAGAAAGGTACAATAAGATAATGAAGTGAAATGAGAGGAAAGAAAAGAAGTAATGAAAATTAAATAATGAAACAAGCAATACAAAAAAAATCTCCCCACCCTTTAAAAAACAAAATTTAAAAAGCAAGAAAAGAAACGAATAAAAGAGAGGAAGAAAGGAAAGAAACAAATAATAAGGAAGGAAAAGAAAAGAATTAAACACAAACAAACAAAATTTTCCTTCATCCTTTAAAGAAAGACTTTATAAAGTATGATAACATTTCTTTTGAATTTCGCGCCGTATCCCTTTTGGCTGAAGTTGACGGAGGGGAAGGAGTGGGTAGGGGGTAGGGGGTAGGGGTAGGGGAGAGGGAAAACAAGAAAAACAAAAAAACGGGATTTTATCACGATTGTAAGAGTTGCGTGGGTGGAGTTTATCTTTGCAAAGGGTCCAGTTTGGACAATTTAAACACCAGAAGGAGCGTAAAGCAAATACAAGAAAAATAAGGAAAACAAAAAGAAAACAGAAATAGAAATAACCCCCCCCCAAAAAAAACGAAAAAAGCAAACTCAACCATCCCCTAACCCCCTACCCCATACCCCCTCCCCCCACACCCTAACCCCCCTCACCCCACTCCCCCCTCTCCTCCCCAACCCTTTTTCTGCAACAACAGTAGCCGGTGTGTGTTGCACGGTGTTGCATGGCGCGATGCGGGTCGATACATTTGCTTTAATCTCTCGTGTGGCCATTTGCTTTGACGATTCCCACAGATTGGGCTCAGGTTAGGAGCGAAGGGGGAGGAGAGAGGGAGACGGTGGAGGGTGGGAATCGAAGGGTGGGATTAAGGGTGGGTGGGAATCGAAGGGTGGGAATGGGTGGGAATCGAAGGGTGGGATTAAGGTTGGGATTAAGGGTGGGTGGGAATCGAAGGGTGGATTGAGGGTGGGTGGGAATCGAAGGGTGGGAATGGGTGGGATTAAGGGTGGGATTGAGGGTGAGTGGGAACTGGAAAGTGGGGTTGAGGGTGGGTGGAATCGAAGGTGGGGATGGTGAATAGGTGGTGAATGGGGTGGATGAAGGGTGGGATTGAGGGTAAGTGGGAATTGGTGGGGTTTAGGGTGGGTGGGACAGGTGGGGTTGAGGGGTGGGAATAGGTGGTGATTGCGGGTGGGTGGGAATCGAAGGGTGAGAATGGGTGGATAAAGATAGAAGGGTGGGGATAGGTGGGATTGACGGTGGATGGGAATGGGTGGGAATCGAAGAGTGGGAATGGGTGGGATTGAGGGTGGGTAGGAATGCAGGGAGGAGGGAAGGGGTTGAGTGATGGGGGTAGAATGGGGTGGGAAATGGAGGGAGATAAGAAGTGGGTATGGACGGAAGGGTGAGATGGGAGAGGTGGTACAGAAGGTGGGGATGGAGGGTAGGTGGGGAGGGGGGAGGAGACGAGATGGAGGGGTAAGGAGGGAGGAAGAGATAGGAAGGGTATGGACGGAGGAAATAAGGAGGGATAAGATAGGGGTAAGAGAGGGAAGAGAGGGAGGAAGATGGAGGGAGGGAGGAGGGAAGATGGATGGAGGGAGGGAGGGGGGAAGGAGGAGGAAGATAGAGGGAGGGAGGGAGGGAAGATGGGGGGAGGGGGGGAAGAATAAGGGAAGATGAGGGAGGGAGGGAGGAAGGGGAAAATGGGGGGAGGGAGGGGGAAGGGAGAAGATGGAGGGAAGAAGGAGGAAGATGGAGGGAGGGAGGGAGGGAAGATGGAGGGAGGAGACATGTTCCAGGTTCAAGGCGAAAAAAGACGCTGGCCGGCGGTCATCTTGAGAGAGGGGGGGTGGGGTGGGGGGGGGGGTGAGACAGGACGAGAAAAAAGATAAAATAAGAGAAAATGAGAAAACAGAAGTAAGAAGAAAGAGAGAGAGAGAGAGAGAGAGAGAGAGAGAGAGATAGATGAATAGAGAACGAAGAGAGAATAAAAAGGAAGTAAAGAGAAAAAGAACTGAGAACTTTTAAGAAAGAGGAGGGAAAGGCAAATTTAGGAAGAAGAATAAACAACAAAACAGAATGATAAAAAACAAACAAGAAATGGTGTAAAATAAATTAAGTGAGAAGGGGGGAAAGCAATCAGCAAATTGAATAAGAAAAGAAGAAGAAAACAAAATGAAAATGACATAAAGTGAATTAAAGGAAAAGGTATAATCAACAAAAAAGAAAAACAAGAAAACATAAAAAAACAAAATCAAGAACGTGAAAAAATGAAAAACAAGAAAACAACAAAAAAGAAAAACAAGAGAATGAAAATCAAGAATAGATGAAAAAAATGAAAATCAAGAAAAGATGAAGAAAATGAAAATCAAGAAAAAATGAAAAAAAATGAAAATCAAGAAAAGGTAAAAAAAAAAAAATGAAAATCAAGAAAAGGTAAAAAAAAACAATGAAAATCAAGAAAACATGGGGAAAAAAACAGGGCGTAACAAGGAAAGAAATGTAGCGTCAAGAGAAACGGGAAAGTTCAAAAGTAAACTTCCATGTTCGTGTTTTTTTCTTTTGTTGGTCTTGTTCTTGTTTTGTTGCTGTTCTTCGTGTTCTAGTTTTTTTCGGTTCTGTTTTCCTTCTCACTCTCTTTCTCTCTCCCTCTCCCCCCCTCTCTCTCTGTCTGTCTCTGCTTCTCTCTCTCTCTCTCTCTCTCTCTCTCTCTCTCTCTCTCTCTCTCTCTCTCTTTCTCTCTCTCTTTCTCTCTCTCTCTCTCTCTCTCTCTCTCTCTCTCTCCCTCTCTCTCTCTCTCTCTCTCTCTCTCTCTTCTCTCTCTCTTTCTTTCTCTCTCTCTCTCTCTCTCTCTCTCTCTCTCTCTCTCTCTCTCTCTCTCTCTCTCTCTCTCCTCCCATTTTATTGCGATGACCACATGATGCAAAATTGTAGAATTAATATCAAAATAAAAGAAAATGATAATCAACAAGATTAAGGTAGAAAAAAGTAATTAATTCGTGATATTTTGGATTTGTTTCAGTCTATTGCATTTCCTGTTCTCATATTTATATCCCTTTTTACATCTGTTATATAGCCTATTCCCATTTGTTAAATT
>NC_091591.1:4484221-4491721 GCF_042767895.1 Penaeus vannamei | reverse complement strand
CTCCACCTCCTTCTCCTCCTTCCACTCCATCTCCTACTCCACCATCCACTCCACTTCCTGCCCACTTCTCTACCCACCTCCTTCTCCTTCCACTCACCTTCCTTCTCCCCACTTCAATTTCCTTTCCTATTTACCTATCTCTCATTTCCACCATTCACTTCACCTTCCTAATGCTTTCATCAATTTTCTTCCTTCACCATTTCCATCTCTTCCCACTCACTCTCTTCCACCTTCCACGTTCCGTCTCCACCACCTATCTCCTACTTCCACCCTTCATCCACTTCCTTCCTTCCCATCTACCTTACTACCTTCCACTCACCTTCTCTTACTACCTTTAACTCATCTCTACCCACCACCCACCTCCTTCTCCACTCATCTCCTACCTACCATCCACTCCACCTGCTCCACTTTCCACTCCACCTTCCACCCACCCCTAACTCCACCACCTATCTCCTACCTTCCTTCACTGATCTCCTCGCTCTACCTTACGCCCACCTCTTTTCTATCTTCACTCCATATCCTTCCTCTTCCTCTCACCACCTTTTCCAGCCCCACCTTCTACCACACTACACCCACCTACTCCCCTCTCGCCCACCTCCTGCCCACCCACCTTCACTCCACCTACACCACCTCCTTCTCCTCCTTCCACTCCACCTCCTACTCGCCCTCCTTCTCCTTCCACTCCACCTCTTACTCCCCTTCCCACCACCCTCCCTTCTCTCCTTCAACTCACTCTCCTGCCCACCTTCCAGCTCTTTCCACTTCCACTTCAACTCCTACCGGTGGTGCAGTGTTGATGGTTGATTTGCGGTGGTGGTTGCGACAGGTGAGTGAGTATGGTGATGTTGATGAGACTGATGGTGATGATGTGAGTGCTGACGGTGGTGGTGATGGCAATGGTGAGAGTGATGGTGTTGTGAGTGATGGTGAGGACGGTGATGGTGATGATGGTGTAAGTGAATGCTGGTGGTGATGTTGATGGTGTTGATGGAAGGAAGGAACATGATAAAGGAACGAAGAAAGGAAAGAAGGAAAGAAGGAGGAAATGAAGAGAGCGAAGGAACCGATGAAAAAGGAAGAAGGAACGAAAGATTAAAAAGAATGAAGGGAAGGAAGAAATGAATGAAGGAATGAAGTAAATGAAAGAAGTAACGAAGAAAGAGAAAAAAAAAACTAAATGAAAGAAAGAAAGAAGGAGTAAATGAAGAGGGAATGAGGGAAAGGAATTAAGAAAAAAAGGAAAACAAGGAAAACAAAGAAAGAAATGAGAAGGAAAGAAGGACAGATTGAAGGAAAAGAATAAAGGAAATTAAGGAAGAATAACCGAATAAAGGAAAGAACCAAAATTGAATAAAGGAGAGAAAAATAATTAAGAAAGAATGATCGAATGATTAAGAAAAAGAATGATAGAGTAAGGAAGAACAATCGAATAAAGGAAGGAAGCAAAGAAGACGTAAGGATTAGGGATTAGAGGTTAAACCAAGCTTAACGATGTTGGATTAATTTCCAGGGATAATTAGGAAGCTGCGAAACTTCTCCCTAATTGTTATTGTTTGCGGAGAGAGAGGGAGGGAGGGAGGGGATGGAGGGAGGGAGGGAAGGGAGAGAAGGAGGGAGGGAGAGGGAAGGGATGGAGGGAGGGAAGGGAGAGAAGGAGGGAGGGAGAGGCAAGGGATGGAGGGAGGGAGGGAGAGAAGGAGGGAGGGAGAGGGAAGGGATGGAGGGAGGGAGGGAGAGAAGGAGGGAGGGAGAGGGAGGGAGGCAGGAGCAGAGGGAAATGGAAGCAGGAGGGAGGGGAAATGGAAGAGGGGCAGAGAGGGGAGAGAAGGAAGTGAGGGAGAGAGGAGGAAGAGGACGGGATGGGAGGGAAGGGAGGGAGCGAGAGCGAGAGCGAAAAAGAGAGAGCGAGAGCGAGAGCGAGAGCGAGAGAGAGAGAGAGAGAGAGAGAGAGAGAGAGAGAGAGAGAGAGAGAGAGAGACAGAGAGAGAGAGAGAGAGAGAGAGAGAGAGAGAGAGAGAAATAGAATCTAAAAAATAAAAATAAACAGCAGAAATGAGTAAGAAAATATCCCCCGATAACCCAACAGCCGATTGATTCCACTGCAATATATAATTAGCCGTCTGTCCGATTTGATTAAAGTAAAAAAAAAAAAAAGAAAAAAAGAAGAGGTAAGAAAAAAAGAAAAAATTATTTGTTTTTTTTTTCCAAATATTTGGATTGTGTGAGGGGGGGGGGTGAAGGGGGGGGGGGTGATGAAGGATAGAGGAACAGAAAACAGGGGAGATGGAAGACACGATAAAAGTGGACTTATGAGGAAAAGGGGAAAAAGGAGAGTGGATAAGGAAGAGGGAGGAAAGAGGAGAGAGGCGGAAAAAGAGGAGAGGGATGGGAGAGATGACGAGGAAAGTGAAGACGAAGGAAAGAGAGAGTAGAGAAGACAAAGGATTTTACGAAGGGAATGAGTGAATAATAATTAAAAAAAAAACACGAAAATATTGATATTGGATAGAAAAGAAAAGATATAGTAATTATTTTATACTGTCTTCTGCTGCCAGAGGAAGAATGAGCTCTTACGTTCGGTTAGCATAAAGATGAAATTCGCTTGTCTTGTCAGTCTATGCTAACACAGGGTAATCTGTGCAGAGCAAAGGTTGTACAAATGAAGGGAGAGGTAGAGGGAGGGAAAGGGAGAAGAGAAGGAAAGGGGGAGGGAGGGAAAGGGAGAAGAGGGAGAGGGAAAGGGAGAAGGAGGGGTGGGGGAGAGGGAGGGAAAGGGGGGAAAAAAAGGGGGAGGGAGGGAAAGGTGAAAAGGTGGGGGAGAGGAAGGGAAAGGGAGAAGAGAGGGAGAGGGAGGGAAAGGGAGAAGGGAGGGGGAGAGGGAGGGAAAGGGAGAAGGAGAGGTAGAGGGGAGGGTAAAGCAGAAGAGAGTGGAAAGGGAGGGGGAGGAAAGGGGAGAAGGAGTGTGGGGGAGAGGGAGGAAAGGGAGAAGAGAGGAGGGAAAAGGAGAAGGGAGGGGGGAGAGGGAGGGAAAGGGAGAAGGAGTGGGGGAGAGGAAGGGAAAGGGAGAAGAGAGGGAAAGGGAGGAGAAGGAGAGGTAGAGGGAGGGTAAAGGGAGAAGAGAGGGAAGGGAGGGGAGGGAAAGGGAGAAGGAGTGGGGAGAGGGAGGGAAAGGGAGAAGAGAAGGAGGGAAAAGGAGAAGGAGGTGAGGAGGTGGGAGGGAAAGGGAGAAGGAGTGGGGGAGAGGAAGGAAAGGAGAAGAGAGGTGAGAGGGAGGGAAAAGGGAGCGAGTGGAGAGGGAAAGGGAAAAGGAGAAGAGAGGGAGAGGGAGGGAAAGGGAGAAGAAATGGGGAAGAGGGAGGGAAAAGTGAGAAGGAGGAAAGAGAGTGGAGGGAAAAGGAGAAGAGAGAGAGAGTGGGAGGTTGGGAAAGGGAGAAGAGAGGAAAGGAGAAGTAAGGGCAACGGATTGGGGAAAAGGGTGAGGGAGAGGAGAGGGAGAGAGAGAGGGGGATGAAACAGATTGGGGAAGAGGAATGGAAAGGAGAAGAGGAGGGCGAGTGATTGGGGAAAGTAAGGCAAGGTGGATAAGAGGGCGAGAGAGTGAGACAGAGTGAGTGAGGGAAGAATGATGGAAAGGGAAGATGAGAGGAAGAGGGAGGTGCGGAGGGGGGAGGGAGAAAGGGTGAGAGGGATGTGGGTTTGAAGAGATCTATGAGGAGAGGAGGGAAAGAGAGGGAGGGAGGGAAGGGAGGGAGGGAGAGAGAGAGAGAGAGAGAGAGAGAGAGACAGACAGAGAGAGACAGAGACAGAAACAGATAGAAAGAGAGAGAGAGAGAGAGAGAGAGAGAGAGAGAGAGACGGAGACGAAGGAGAAGATACAGAGGGAGAAGGAGAGGGAGAACAATGCTGTGAGATAAAGGGAGGACGAAAAGGGAGAGGACGCGAAGGAAATGGGAGGGGCAGGGAGGCAGGAGGTAGGGAGGCTATAGGGAGGGGCAAAAATGAGGTTTTCCTTATTCAGTATTGCTATCTCTTTCTCTCTCCTCCTCCTTCCTTTCCTTTTCCTCCTTCCTTTCCTTCCTTCCTTTTCCCTTTTCCTTTCCTTTTCCTTCCATTCATCCTTAACCTCCTCCTCCTCCTCCTTCCTCTCTTCTCTCTCTCTCTCTCTCTCTCTCTCTCTCTCTCTCTCTCTCTCTCTCTCTCTCTCTCTCTCTCTCTCTCCCCCTCCCTCCTCCTCCCTCTCCTCCTCCTCCTCCCTTTACCTCCCCTTCGATACAACGTTAACTGATTTTTTTTCCTGAGTTTTCTGCCTGCTGAACAGTTCCTCAGACGCGATAACATAACTGGCATATTGATGAACTTGCTGTCCGATTTCCTGTCTGTTCGCTCATCTCGTTGTCTGCCTGTCTGTCTGTCTTTGTGTGTGACAAATTCTCTGACTGACTGACTGATTGCTGACTGAATTCCCCTAACACGTGACTGACTGGTCCATTAACCACGTAATTGACGAACTGTCATATTGATAAGAAGATTGACAGTCAGACTAACAGACAGACGAAGGGGTTGACAGCGAGTGACTGATCGATTTTTTTTTGTCGTCCATTTAAACGATTTGAATAAGCCCTTTAAAGAATTTTCTCTAGTCATTATTATTATTATTATTATTATTATTATTATTATTATTATTATTATTATTATTATTATTGTTATTATTATTATTATTAATATTATTTTATCCATTTAAACGATCTTGATTAGTCTCCCCTTTAAAGTATTATAATTATTATTATTGTTATTATTATTATTATTATCATCATTATTAGTATTATTTTGTCCACGTAAACGTATTATGTATTATTATCGTATTGTTCTACGTTATTATTATTATTTATATTGCAGTTTATTAATTTATTAATCTCTCGCAGTGGGAAGTATTTCATAATGATAAATTCCAAATATTGCTCAATCAAATTTTTGGTATCTATCGCTTAAGAAAATTAAGAAAAAATCATTTGACAGAAAGTTGAAATAAATTAACATCCTCCCCCCCCAAAAAAAAAAAAAAGTTGTCAAACATGTTCCAGACATGTTTCTTACCTCCCCCCCCCCCACCCGGTCTGTCGGTAAGGTTGTAATTACTGTCGAATCCTGTCTTCATTTGACCCTTCAAGCCTTCGTCTTCAAAGTCTTCCGAAACTGTAAATGAGCCTTTTTGTTTTTTTTGTTTTTCTTTCTCCTCTTTTCAAGTTGTTTTCTTTCATTTTGGAGGCTCTCGTTTTTCTTTCTCTCTCTCTCAGGTTTTGTGTTGCTGGGAAGTTTGTTTTTCTGCGAAGGAAATTGGTGCTGGTCTCTCTGATTACTTTCCTGCTTGAGGAAAGATTATATATATATATATATATATATATATATATATATATATATATATATATATATATATATAGAGAGAGAGAGAGAGAGAGAGAGAGAGAGAGAGAGAGAGAGATGTACACACACACACACACACACACACACACACACACACACACACACACACACACACACACACACACACACACACACACACACACACACACACACACACACACACACACACACACACACAAACACACGTGTGCGTGTGTGTGTGTATTATGTATTGTGCGTCCGTGCGTGCTTGCGTGTTCGATTGTACTACAGCCAATGACATCAGGAGAAACACTTAATGATGATGGTAATGTCATGATTAATATTGATATCAAGTATAACATTAACAATAACGGAATGATCATAAGGTCGATATCAGTATCAATAGTTGATTAATCCCACACGCACTGCGCATGACCCCCCCCGCCCACCACCCCCATTCCCCTCCTGTTTACCCCTCCCCTCCTCCTACTCTCCTCCTCTTACTCTTCTTCTTTCCTCTTCTCTCTCCTCCTCTGCCTCTTTCTCTCTCCCTCTTTAATTTATCTTCTTTCTTTCTTCCTTCCCCTCCTTTGCCTCTTTCTCTCTCTCTCTTTTCTTTCTTGTCCACTTTCTCTCTTCCCTCCTTCCTCTGCCTTTATCTCTCTCCTTTAATTTCTCTTCATTCTTCTGCCTCTTTCTCTCTTTTCCCTGCTTCTCTTCTTCCTACCTCCTCCCTTTCTATCCAAATCTTCCTCCTCCTCTGTCCACTGTCTCCTCTTTTATCCTCACCCCCTTCATCTGTCTTCTTCTTCCTTCTCCTCTTTTTTTAGTTTTTTCCCCCTCTTCCTTCCTTTTTTCTCCATGCCCTCTTCCTTATCCTTTCCTCTTTTCCCCCTCTTCCTTTCTCTCCCTCTCCCTCTCCCTCAATCTCAGCCTGAACCAACACAATACACATTATCTATGGATACCGATGGTCGCCTTAATGATCGCTTATCTGAACTGTTCATTATCCGAATAATATGAAGGTTCTGTGTGCGTTAAAGGGAGAGGGGGGGGGGGAGAAGCAGGGGGATGGAGAATGAAGATGAGAGGGAGGGGAGGAAGGGAGAGGGGGAGGAAGAAGGGGGATGGAGAAGGAAGATGGGAGGGGGGAGAAGGGAAGAAGGAGGAAGGGAGATGGAGAAGGAGAGTGGAAAGGGAAGAAGGGAAGGAGAAAGGGAGAGGGGATAAGGATGAGGGTGGAAAGGGAGAGGGGAAGGAGGAAGAGGGGAGGAGAGAAGACGAAGGTTGGAGAAATTGTGGAATGGGAAAGAGAGAGGGAGGAAAAGGAGGAGACGAAAGAGCGCTAAGAAAGAGAGAGAAGGGGTAGAGAAAGGAAAGGGAAAAGGAAGAATGAATGAGAAAGAATGAAAGAGGGGAGAAGAAAGAGGGAGAAGTGGGCTGAAGAAATTGGTAGGATGGAGAAATGGGTAGAGAGGAAGAGGAAGAAGGAGAAAGGCTAAGAAGAAACGGGGAATGAGAAACAGGTACTAAGGGAAGATGGTAGAAATAAAGGGAAAGGAAGAAGGGGAGAGATGAAAGAGAGAGAAGAGATAGAGAGAAGTAAGGAGGAGAAGGAGAAAGGAGAAAAAGACTTGAAGGGAAGAGGGAAGGGGGAAGATGGAGGGAAGAAGGTAAGAAGAACATAGGGGAAAGTGAGGTAAAAAAGGGAGAAGAAAAGTGGGGAAAAGTGGGAAAAGGGAGATAGAAGGGAGGAAGAATAAAGAAGGAAAAGGAGGAAGGAGAAGAGAAAAAAGGGAAAAGATTTAAAAAAAAGAGAAAGGAGAAGGAATAAATGAACCGAAAAAAAAAAACGACGAGAAAAGAATTAAACAACCAAATCAAAAAGAGAAAAGAACAAGGAAGAATAAAAAACATAAGAAAAAGAGAAAGAGACATAAGGGAAAAGGGGAAATAAAGGAGAGGAAAAGGGGAAGGCGAAATGGGCCTTACAGCGTCGTAAATTACCCAAACTGCCCTTAATTAGGCGTCAAGATCTAGGTAATTAACACGCACACGATGCGATGTCACGGGCAGAGGGGTAGGGGTAGGGAGGGGGAAGGGGGGAGGTGATGGGAA
>NC_091591.1:4476721-4479221 GCF_042767895.1 Penaeus vannamei | reverse complement strand
CTTAAATGTGAAGCAATACCTGTTGCTGTATATTATCTCGATGGCGGTATTACTGTCAACTTTTCTTGTGTATTTTTTCGCACTTTTTCGTACTCTTTTGCTGTGTATTTTTTGTTCTCTTCCTTTTCTTGTTGGTTAATTGTTGTCGTATTTTTTTTTGTTTTTGTTTTTTTCTTTTCTTTTTTTTTTTCATCTTTTTCTTTTCTTTTCTTTTCTTCTCCTTTTCTTCGTTTTCTTGGTCTGTTTTTTCTTGTCCATTTGTCTTTCGTTATTTTTTTCTTTCTTTCACTTTTTGTTCCATATTCTTTTTTATGATAATTTTTCTTTTTTCTTCTCTCTCTATGCCTTCGAATCTTACTCCCATCTTACTCTTCTTCCTTCTTCTTCCTCCTCTCGTTTTCTTCTCTCTTCTTATTCTTCTTCTTCTTCTTCTTCTTCTTCTTCTTCTTCTTCTTCTTCTTCTTCTTCTTCTCTCTCCTCCTCCTCTTCCTCCTCCTCCTCCTCTCTCTCCTCTCTCTTTCTCCTTCTCCCTCCTTCTCTCTGCTCCTCCTCCTTCTCCTCCTCCTTCTCTCCTCCTCCTCCTCCTCCTCCTCCTCCTCCTCCTCCTCCTCCTCCTCCTCCTCCTCCTCCTCCTCCTCACTCCTCCTCCTCCTCCTCCTCCTCCCCCCTCCTTTTCTATTATTCTTCTTCTTTTGCTTTCTGCAGCTTCCCCAGTACTTTATTCATTGTTTAAAATACTCTGTTAAATTGAGATAATTCACGTTGAAGCAGTAATTAAGAGAGAGAGAGAGAGATAGAAACATAGATAGATAGATAGATAGATAGAGAGAGAGAGAGAGAGAGAGAGAGAGAGAGAGAGAGAGAGAGAGAGAGAGAGAGAGAGAGAGAGAGAGAGAGAGAGAGAGAGAGAGAGAGAAAGAAGAAGAAAGGAAAAGAAGAGAGAGAGAGATAAAAAATAGTCGAATTTAGACTTACAGAAAAATATAGATTTGAGAGAGAGAGAGAGAGAGAGAGAGAGAGAGAGAGAGAGAAGAAGAAGAAGGAAAAGAAAGAAAGGAAAGAAGAAGAAAGAAAGAAAGAAAGGAAGAGAGAGAGAGAGAGAGAGAGAGAGAGAGAGAAAGATCCAAACACGAATAGAAATAGAGTATGTTACAAGGATAAAAAAGAAAAGAAAACACAACAAAAAAAACTCGATATAAGTTTAATAGGAATCGTATTTGGGGATGAATCTGTTAATTGCTTTCTCTGCTTGCCCGCACAGTAATTATGGTGCTAATTACCCTTGGATGATTTTCTATTATTCAAAATGCGGATTCACTTTCCCGCTCAGCCACTTACGGAATGATGGATCAGCTGTGAAGGGTGAATGTTCATTACGAAAATGAAGACAATGCTATTTGGGGATTTATTTTGCCTTTTTAAAACAACGGCATGTTTTTTGTTATATATATATATATATATATATATATATATATATATATATATATATATATATATATATATATATATATATATATATATATATATATATATATATATATATATATATATATATATATATATATATATATTCTTATTTTTATTCATTCATTATTATTATTTATTATTATTATTTTTTTTTGCAAAGACGTAAACGTTTTTATTTTCTTGAAAGGAGAGGGAGAGGGAGAGGGAAAGGGAAGGGAAGGGAAGGGGGAAGGGAGGAGGAGGAGAGAGGGAGGGGAGAGGGAGGGATGGGGAAGAGAGGGAGATAGAGAAAGGGGAGACAGAGATGGAGAGAAGGGGAAGGAGTGAGGGGGAAGGAAGAGGGGAGAGAGGGATGGGGAGGGGAGGAGTAAAAGGGAGAGGAAGGGTGTGGAGAGACAGGAAACAGATATAGACAGAGACATAGAAAAGAAAAAAGATTGAATAGAAAAAAAAACAGAAAGAGAGAGAAAGAATGAAAAGAATAAAAAAATAGAGGAAGAAAGTAGAGTACAGATATAGAGAAAGAGAGAGAAAAAACGAGATGAGAGAGTAAGAAAGAAGCAGAGTAGAGAGATAGGGAAAGAGAGAGAAAGAGAAAAAAAGAAGAAGCTAGAGAGGTGGGAGGAGACAGTGCAAAAATCACATACCTTTTGCAACCATAGCCGGCGCATATTGCAAACGTCGATATTTTTGCAACTTTGACGCGTATCGACGTATGGAAGTGGAGAGTATTTTTTCAAGCCCAAGATTCATATCTGTTTATCTATTTTGAGCTCACGAGTTTATCTATATGCATATCCATTTATCTATTCTGAGAATCCAAGAATTTGTTAATTTATTTATCTTTACTTATCTATTTTGAGCTCCCGAATTTATCTATTTGCATATCTATTTATCTATTTTCAGATACCTATTTTCAGAAATCTATTTATCTATTTTGAGAATCCCAGAATTTGTTCATTTATTTATCTTTACTTATCTATTCTGAGCTCACGAATTTATCTATTTGCATATCTATTTATCTATTTTCATA
>NC_091591.1:4464221-4474221 GCF_042767895.1 Penaeus vannamei | reverse complement strand
TATCATTTTTTAGGATGTTAGTTTTATGTGACGAACGTCGAGAGAAGGAAAAAAAAGGAGACGAAGGGAAATAGGAAGGATAAAAAAAGATAAAAAAAATCGATAGTAAGAATATAAGATTTGAGGACGGAAACGAGCTTAGAAAGAAAAAGAAAAAAAGGAAAAAGGAAATAGATATTTAGAAATGTAAATAAAAAGGAAATGAAGAAAAAAAGAAAAGAAAGAAAGAAAAATAGAAATGGGATAATTGACGTATAAAAAAGGATTTTTTAAAATTCTTGGAGGAAGACGGGAAGGGGAGGAGAGATGAGGGGAGAGGAGGGAGGGGGATAAGAGGGTAGGGGAGGGAGAAGAAGGAGGGAGGGAGGGAAGGAGGGAAGAGTAGGAGAGAAGAAGAAAGAAGGAGAGAGAGATTAGGGAATGAAGGAAGAGGGAGAGGTAAGAGGGGAAGGGGGATGGGTTGGGGATGGGAGAATGAAAGGAAAGGGGAGGGGAGGAAATGGGAAGAGGAAGAGGAAGAAAGGAAGAGGAAGGGGAGGAAAGGGAAG
This sequence comes from Penaeus vannamei, assembly GCF_042767895.1. Taxonomy (NCBI): domain Eukaryota; kingdom Metazoa; phylum Arthropoda; class Malacostraca; order Decapoda; family Penaeidae; genus Penaeus; species Penaeus vannamei. The sequence continues at coordinate 4,473,673 of NC_091591.1, read as the reverse complement.
GACGAAGGAGAAGGAGGAGAGGAAGAGGAAGAGGAAAGCGAAGAAGGAAGTGGAGGAAAGGGAAGGACGACGGAGAAGGCGCAGAAGAAGAAGACTAGGGAAGCGAAGAAGGAAGGGGAGGAAAGGGAAGGACGAAGGAGAAGGAGGAGAGGAAGAGGACTAGGAAAACGAAGAAGGAAGTGGAGGAAAGGGAAGGACGAAGGAGGAGGAGGAGGAGAGGAAGAGGAAGGATTAGTGATGCTGTCCGGATGCTGTTAAGAGGGACGGAAGAGACAGCTTTTTTCTCCCTCTCTCTCTCTCTCTCTCTGTCTCTCTCTCTCTCTCTCTCTCTCTCTCTCTCTCTCTCTCTCTCTCTCTCTCTCTCTCTCTCTCTCTCTCTCTCTCTCTCTCTCTCTCTCTCTCTCTCTCTCTCTCTCTCTCTCTGTGTGTGTGTGTGTGTGTGTGTGTGTGTCTGTCTGTCTCTTTCTCTCTCGCCATCTTTCTTTCTTTCTTTTTCTCTCTCTCTCCTCTCTTTCTTTCTTTCTTTCCTTCTTTCGTTTTTTCTCGTTCTTCCTCTCTCTCTCTCACTTTGCTTTGATTTTTTATCGTGTTGTTGTTGGCCAAATTGTTGTTAATTTTGTTGCTGTTGTTATTGTTATTGTTTTTGTGTTTGTTGTTAGCGTAAACATTGTTATTGTTATTGTTTTTTATAGTTGTTGATTGTAGTAATTGTAGCCCGTGTTGTTGTTTTTTGTTTTTGTCCTTAACGTAATTGTTATCCTTCTTAATTTGTTTTTGTTTTTGTTTTTTTGACGTAATTGCTGTTCTTGTTGGTGTGATTGTCTTTGCTTTACTGTTTTGGTTAATGTTGTCTTTGTTGTCAGCATTTATTTTTTGTTTGTTGATGCAATTGTTGTCATTGTCTTTTTGTTTTGTTTTGTTGAAGTAATTGTTGCTGCTGATTTGTTGCTATGTTTTTTTTGTTATTGCTGTTGTTATTGTTATTATCATCATAGACCGATTGGCAACACTTCTTTTTGTCTTCCTCTTTACCTCCCTCCCTCCTTCTCTCTCGGTCTTTTCTTTCCTCCTCCCTCCCTCTCTTCTCCCCACCTCCCTCTTTTCCTCCATCAAGCCTTCTCCCCTTTCTTCCCTGTTTCCCTTCTTTCTTATATATGTCCCTCATTTTCGCCTCCCCCCATTCCTCCCTTATCTCCCTTCCCTCCCTCCCTTATTTCCCCCACCCCCTCCCTCCCTTTCTCCCCCCACCCTCACCCTCTTCCTTTTCATATCTGCCCCTTCTTCCTCCTTCTCTTTTCTCCCCCACCCCCTCTTTCCCTGCCTCCCTCCTTTCTCCCCTCCCTCTTTCCCTCTCTTTCCCTCCTCCCTCCCTCTCTTTTCTCCCCTCCCTCCATCCTCCTCTCTTCCTTCTAATATCTGCCCTTTCTTTCCTTCCTCCCTTCCTCCCTTATCTCCCCCATACCTTCCCTCCCTTTCTCCGCTCCCTTACTTTCCTCTCCCCTCCCTCCTCACCCCCTTCCTTCTCATATCTGCCCCTTCTTTCCCTCCCTCCCATCCTCCCTGTATCTCCCCCACACCTTCCCTCTCTTTATCCCCTCCCTTACCTTCCTCTCCCCCTTCTTTCTCACTCCCCCTCCCCCCCCACCTTCCCCCTCTCCCTGATTCTAAGAAAAAGTCTCAAAGGAGAATCTCACGAGACGATTTCCAGTTGTGCGAATCGCTGTTCTTGGCCTTCGTAACGGGGTTTTAATTCTCTTTTATTGGTGTTTTTTTTGTGTGTATTTTTGATAAATTCTTTCGGTTATTATTATTATTATTTTTTTTTATTAATCCCTCTTTCTTTTCATTCCCTCTCTTCCTTCTATTTCCTTCCTCCTCCTTTCTCCCCTTCTCTCCCTCCCACCATTTCCCCCTCCCTCCTTTCACTCTTTTCTATCCCTCCCCTTCTTCCCTCCCTCTCCTCTCTTTCCTTCTCCCTCCTTCCTCCTCTTCCCTCCCACCCCTCCCTTCCTTTCCCTTCTCCCTCCCTCCTCCTCCTCCCTTCCTCCTTCCTCCCTTCCCTCCCTCCTCCCCTTCCCCCTCCCTCCTTCCTTTTCTCCATCCCCTCCCTCCCTTCTTTTCCTCCTACCCCTTCCCTCCTCCCTCTCGTCCCTCCCCCTCCCACCCCCCCTCCCACCCTCTCTTCTCTCCCCTCCCCTCCTTTTCCTTCCTCTCCCTCCCCTCCCTTTTGCAATTACGGATTCGTCTCTTCCCCAATATGTCTGGAGTCCCGTTTTATTGTCCGTCTTTTGTTTCTTGTTTTTCGCTTTTTTTGTTTTGTTTTTGTTTTTGTTTTTTTTTTCGTCTCTTGTCCAACTGCTGCCTTGTCTCGCCCTTTTTATTTATTTTTTGTCTTCTCTTCTTCTTCTTCTCCTTTGCTAATCACTGCATTCTCTTACGCTTTTTTATTTATTTACTTACTTTCTTGCTTCCTCCACATGTTCTGTCACCTTCCCTTTATTTTATGAGCTAATATGTTTTTTTTTCTTTTTCAAACCTGAATTCCCCCCCCCCCCCAAGCTTACGACGATTCCCCCACCCCACGCCCAGTATATTTTCCCCTATATCCCCTCATTTAACGCCCTAACGACACGCTCGCTTTCCAAAATCCCCCACATTTCTCCATTTTCTCCCCCACAGCCCAGTATTTACCCTCTACTTCTTCCCTTTTTCCCCCGCAAAAAGTCCCCAAAGTCTCCTGGCATTCTGGAGCCAAAAATTCCGCATTTTTCCTTCTTCTCTTCCTTCTACCTTCTTCATTACTTTTTGTCTTTCTGTTTATTATTTTCCTCCTTCTTTATCTTCTTTAGTTTCTTCTTCTTCTTCTTCTTCTTCTTCTTCTTCTTCTTCTTCTTCTTCTTCTTCTTCTTCTTCTCCTCCTCCTCCTCCTCCTCCTCCTCCTCCTCCTCCTCCTCCTCCTCCTCCTCCTCCTCCTCCTCCTCCTCTTCTCCCTTCTCCCTCCTACCCACGAAAGGTCAGGGAGCCCTAACTGGCCCTAACTCGGTTAATCTTGGTTTCGCGTTGTCATGCTTATGTCGGGAGCGCTTGAAGAATGGGGAGGGAGGGAGGGAGGGAGGGAGGGAGGGAGGGAGGGAGGGAGGGAGGGAGGGAGGGAGGGAGGGAGGGAGGAGGGAGGGAGGGAGGGAGGAGGAGGGAGGGAGGGAGGGAGGGAGGGAGGGAGGGATGGATGGAGGGAGGGGGAGGGAGGGAGGGAGGGAGGGAGGGAGGGAGGGAGGAGGGAGGGAAGGAAGGTGGGTGGGAGAGAGGGAGGGAGGGAAGGAGAGAGGGAGGGAGGCAGGGAGGGAGAGAGGGGGAGAGGTGGGAGAGAGGGAGGGTGAGTTGGGTGGGTTTGTGGGTGGTGGGAGTGAGTGAGTGAGTGAGTGAGTGAGTGGTGAGTGAGTGAGTGGTGAGTGAGTGAGTGAGTGAGTGAGTGAGTGAGGGAGGGAGGGAGGCAGAGAGGGAGGGAGGGAGGGAGGGGAGGGAAGGAGGGTGGGTGGGTGGGTGAGAGAGAAGGTGGGTGGATTTGCGGGTGGGAGAAAGGGAAGGAGGGTGGGGAGGGAGGGAGGGAGGAAGAGTGGGTGGCTTAGAGGCTGGGTGGGTTTGCAGGTGGGTAAGAAAGAGGGAGTGGTGGTAGGTAGGTGGTTTGCCGGTTTAGATGATTGAGAGAGTGGGTGGATAGGAGGGAAGGAGGGAGGGAGGGGAGGGAGAGAGAAAGGGTGGGTGGATAGGAGGGAAGGTGGGAGGGAGGGAGGAGAGAGAAAGGGTGGAAGGGAGGGAGGGAGGTAGAGGAGAGAAGGGAAGAGGGATTGAGAGGCAGAGGAAAGGAGAAGGAGGGAGTGAAGTAACAAGGAGGGGAGTTGGAGGAAGGGAAAGCGAGAGCAAGAGCGAGAGAAAGAGAAAGAGAAAGAGCGAGAGAATGAGAAAGAGAAAGAGCGAGAGAAAGGGAAAGAGCGAGCAAAAGCGAGAGTTAGAGAAAGAGAAAGAGAAAGAGAAAGAGAAAGCGCGGGCAAGCGGAAGGGTGAGAGAAAGAGTAAGAGAAAGAGAAAGAGCGAGCAAGGGCGAGACCGAGAGAAAGAAAAAGAGAAAGCAAGAGCAAGAGCGAGAGAGAGAGGAAGAGGAAGAGAAAGAGAAAGAGCAAGAGCGAGCAGAGGGGAAGAGAGGCAGCAGGCTGGACAGTGGAAGAGAGTAAAGGAGGAGGAGGAGGAAGAAGATGAAGAATCACAAAAGAAACAGAAGGAGGAAGAAGTGATCACGCCGAAGACACAGCGAAAGAGGAACACCGAAAGATCAGATGAAAAATAGAGAATGAAAGAAAGAAAAAAACGACGAAGGAGAATAAGAAAACAAAGATAAACGGGGGAGGGAGAGAAACGCCGATAGAGATACCGCGTTCATTGCTTCTTAAGGTCAATAATAAAATCAATAATATCAATAGCTGACACCCTCTCCTCCCCTTCCTTTCTCTACGGCATTCCCACATCCCTCCCCCCCTCTCCCCGTCCTCCCTCACTGACCCGCTCTCCCTCACACTCCCCCTCCCCTCCCTCATACTTTATTCCGTACTCTCTCACCCCCTCCTCCTCCCTCACACTCTCCTCTCGCCCTCCCTTCCTCACATTCTCCTCCTCCTTCACACTCCCCCTTCCCTCCCTCATACTCTATCCCGTACTCTCTCGCCCCTCCTCCCTCACACTCTCCCCTCGCCCTCCCTCCTCACACTCTCCTCTCCTCTTCCATTCTTCCTCTCCCCCTCCCTCATACTCCCTCAGACTCCCCCTGTACTCCTTCACCCCCTCCTCCTCCCCACCTCCCCCTCCCGCCCTCCTCCCTCTCTCATACTCCTCACTCACGCTTTGGGCCCTATTTCACCCCACCTTTCCTCCCTCACTCCCCCCTCCTTCACCCCCCTCTCCTCCTACTCCCCCTCTCTTTTTCACTTCGATGCCTTTCTGTTGAAGAAAAAGTTCACGCGAGGATACATGTGCACGTACAGACACGTACACATGCACACACACGCGCTCTCGAACACGTATACGAACACATTTAAATACAGACACGCACACACGCATAGTCACAGGCACACGCACATGCAGACGCACACGCACACGTACACGTACACGCACACGCACACACACACGCACACGCACACGCACACGCACACGCACACGCACAAGCACACGCACACGCACAAGCACACGCACACGCACACGCACACGCACACACACACACACACACTACACACACACACACACACACACACACACACACACACACACACACACACACACACACACACACACACACACACACACACACACACACACACACACACACACACACACACACACACACACACACACACACCCATACCCTTCCCCCACCCTCACTCCACCCCCTCCCGCCTTTCTTTACGCCCTCCCCCCTGGGTTCCTCCCTCTCCCCTCCCCCTCCCCTCCCCCATCCGCCTCTGTTTCACTCTTTCCCTCATCCCTCCCCTCCCCTCCCTCCCCCTCTCCCTAGTCCTCTCCGCTTCCCACTCTCTCCTCCCCGCCCCCAATAGCCTCGTCACTCCCCTGACCCCTCTCCCTGCTCCCTCCACCCCTTCCCCAAACCTTCTCTACTCCCCACCCTCCCCATGTTCTCCCATTCTGCCCACTATTTTCATTTTCTCCCCACTCAGACTACTTTCTCTCTTCATTCTCCCCACCCACCTCACCTCTTCCCTCCCCCCCCCCCCCACCCTCCCGCCTCCCCCCACCCTCTCCTGTCTCCTATCTCTCCCTACCCTACCTCCCCTCTCCCCCACCCTCCCCTCTCTCTTATCTCTCCCCTCCCTCACCCCACCCTCCCTTCCTCACTCCCCACCCACCTTCACCCTCCCTCTCCTCTCTCCTATCTCCCCACCCACCCTCTTCTCTCTCCCCACCCTCCCTTCTCTCCCCCCTTCCCCACCCACCCTCTCCTCTCTCCCCACCCTCCCTTCTCTCCCCCCTCCCCCACTCACCCTCTCCTCTCTCCTATCTACCCCCCCACCTCACCCCACCCTCCCTTCCTCACTCCCCACCCTCCCTCTCCTCTCTCCTATCTCCCCACCCACCCTCTTCTCTCTCCCCACCCTCCCCCACCCACCCTCTCCTCTCCTATCTCTCCCTCACCCTCACCCCACCCTCCCTCTCTCCCCTCCCCTCTCCCCACCCTCACCCTCACCTCCCTCTCCTCCCCTTCCACCCCCCCCCCCCCCCCCCCCCCGGGCCCTAAGGCATGGCCGAATCAATATTTTTAGCTTTGGTCTTTTTCTTCCTCTCGGAGCCAGCCAACGCCTCCCAGTCTTAATCTCGCCCCTTTTCTCTTATTCTCTTTTATCCGTTTCCTCTGTGTTTCCCTTTCGTTGTTTTTTTTTGTTTGTTTGTGTCTTTTTGTCTCTTTTGTTTTGTTATTTGTGTCTTTGTTCGTCGGTTTGTCGAGGAGAGAAGGAGAGGGAGAGGAGGAGGAAGACGAAGAAAGAAAGAAAGAAAGAAAGGAAGAAAGAAAGAAAGAAAGAAAGAAAGAAAGAAAGAAAGAAAGAAAGAAAGAAAGAAAGAAAGAAAGAAAGAAAGAAAGAAAGAAAGAAAGAAGGAAAGAAAGAAAGAAAGAAAGAAAGAAAGAAGGAAAGAAAGGAAAAAAGAAAGAAAGAAAGTAATGTAAAGTAAGAGAAGGAGAGAGAGAGAGAGAGAGAGAGAGAGAGAGAGAGAGAGAGAGAGAGAGAGAGAGAGAGAGAGAGAGAGAGAGAGAGAGAGAGAATGAGAGAGAGAGAGAGAGAGAGAGAGAGAGAAAAAGAGAGAAAGAGAGAAAGAGAGAAAGAGAGAGAGCGAAAGAGAGAAAGAGAAGAGAAAGAAGAAAGAGAAGAGAAAGAAAGAGAAAAGTCAAAGAAAAAGAAAAAGTAAGTAAGTAAAGTAAGAAAGAGAGAGAGAGAGAGAGAGAGAGAGAGAGAGAGAGAGAGAGAGAGAGAGAGAGAGAGAGAGAGAGAGAGAGAGAGAGAGAGAGAGAGAGAGAGAGAGAGAGGAGAGAGAGAGAGAGAGAGAGAGAGAGAGAGAGAGAGAGAGAGAGAGAGAGAGAGAGAGAGAGAGAGAGAGAGAGAGAGAGAGAGAGAGAGGAAGGGTTGAATTATGCCTGTAGGATGATGAACCCCGACCGCTTCTCCCACACCCTCCCTCCTTCCCCTCCTTCCCTCCCTTCCCCCATGTCCCCTCTTGCCCTAACTGCCAGCAACACAATCATGTCTACACCCCTCCCTCCCCTCCCCTCCCCTCTCTATTAAGCCACACCCCACCCCACTGTCTCCCTATGCCTCCCCCTACCTCGGTATCCACACTTTGGGTCTGTTGCTGTCTCTCTCTTTTTCTCTTTTCCTTTTCCTTTCTCTCTCTTTCTCCTTCTTTCTCTCTCTCTCTCCCTCCCTTTGCTTCCCCTCTCTCTCTCCTCCCTCCCTAGCCTCCTCTCTCCCTCACTGCCTTCCTCCCATCTCCTCTCGCTTGTATCACTCTCTCTCTGTTTCCCTATTCTTTTTTCCCTCTCTTTATGTCTTCATTTCTTCTTCCTCCTTCCTCTTCCTCTTCTTCTTCTTCTTCTTCTTCTTCTTCTTCTTCTTCTTCTTCTTCTTCTCCTCCTCCCTCCTCCTCCTCCTCCTCCTCCTCCTCCTCCTCCTCCTCCTCCTCCTCCTCCTACTCCTCCTCTTCCTCCTCCCTCCTTCCTCCCCTTGTCAGCGTCCGCCTGTCTGTCCGACTGAGTGGTGATTCGAGTTGCCAGTTCTTGTTTTCCTAATTATTCTCTCTCAGCCTCTCTCTCTCTCTCTCACTCCCTCCCCCCCCCCTCTCTCTCTCTCTCTCTCCCTCTCTCTCTCTCTCTCTCTCTCTCTCTCTCTCTCTCTCTCTCTCTCTCTCTCTCTCTCTCTCTCTCTCTCTCTCTCTCTCTCTCTCGTTCTCGCTTCAAAGTTCGGTCGGTGCCTTTAACTTGAGAGTGTGATGAAAGAGAGTAATGTGAACACTGATGGGAGAGAGAAGAGAAGGAGGAGAGGGTGAGGGTGAGGGAGAGGGTGAGGGAGGAGGAGAAGAGAGGGAGAGGGATAGGGAGAATAAGAGGGAGAGGGAGAATAAGAGGGTGAGGGAGAGGGAGAAGGAGAAGGAGAAGGAGAAAGAGAAGAAGGAGACGCCGTAGGCGAAAGGAAGAAAAGGAGAAGGAACAATAAGTTTGAGAAATCGTCTTGCAGTGAACATGATTATCTCTTTTGTGTGTGTTTTTTATTCTGTTTATATATTTAATTTGTATATTTTATTTATTTATTTATTGCACGTGAGACTCGTTTCGCCCTTGTGAAAACTGCGCTGTCTGAGGTGGCCGCGAGAGTAAGGTCTGAAGCAGCGGGACTTCGGACGATCATGCCACCAGTGCATCGCCATTCCTCTGGCCTCGGGTTCCTTTTGGGGGTGGACCTTGCATGTTTGGGTGGCCTTTCTCTCTCCTTTCTCTCTCTCTCTCTCTCTTCTCTTCTCTTCTCTTCTCTTCTCTTCTCTTCTCTTCTCTTCTCTTCTCTTCTCTTCTTCTTCTTCTTCTCTTCTCTTCTCTTCTCTTCTCTTCTCTTCTCTTCTCTTCTCTCTCTCTCTTCTCTCTCCTTTCATTCTCTCTCTCTCTCTCTCTCTCTCTCTCTCTCTCTCTCTCTCTCTCTCTCTCTCTCTCTCTCTCTCTCTCTCTCTCTCTCTCTCTTTCTCTCTCTCTCTCTTTCTCTCCTCTCTCTCTTTCTCTCTCTCTCTCTCTCTCTCTTTCCTCTTTCTTTCTTTTATTCGTTTTTTTTTTACTTCTTTGTTTCTGTTTTGTTTTGGATCTGTCTTTTCACTTTTTCACGGTTTGTTTATTTGTCTATTGTGCTCTCCTCTTCTCTCTTTTTTCTTTCCTCTATCCTTCTTTTCCCTCTTTCCCTCTTTCTCACTCTTCGTCTGTTCGCCTACTTCCCTCTCCCTCTCCTCCCCTCCCTCTCATTCCCTTTCCTTCCAGTCTCCCTCTTCCCTCCTCCTCCTCTCTCCTTCTCATTCCCCCTCTCCTCTCCTCTCTCTCCCTTTCCCCCTCTTTTTCCCCTCTCTCTCCCTTTCCTCTCCCCCCCTCTCTTTTTCTTTCCTCCCTCTCTCTCTCCGCTTCTGTCCCTCACCCTTCCTTTTTTTACCATTCTCTCCTCTCCCTCTTCCCCCTCTTCTTTCCCTTCCCCCCCTCTCCCTCCCTTTCCCCCACTCTTTCCCCTCCATCTCCCTCACCTTCTCTCTTTCCCCCCCTCTCCTTTCCCTTCCCCCTCTCCTCCCTTCTCTCCCTCCCTCTCCTTTTTCCCATTTCTCTCCCTCCATCTTCCCCTCCTCCTTCCTTTTCCCCTCCCTCTTCCTCCCTTCCCC
>NC_091591.1:4456721-4459221 GCF_042767895.1 Penaeus vannamei | reverse complement strand
AATAACAACAACAACGACAAAAACAACAACAAAAACAACAACAAAAACAACAACATTAATAAAAACAACAAAGACAAAAACAACAACAGCAACATCAACAACAACGACGAAACAACAACAACAATAATAGATTATAATTTATTTTTTCCCCTATGGATAACAGACAATTACGAAATGATCACGTGAAATAGACCTAAAAAACAAAACAAAAAACAAACAAACAACAATACACCTCATCTGATGCGTATGCAATAGCTAGCTTTCTCTTTAAATTTCAAATACAACATTGGCTCCATCGAGGATTTTTTCCCTCTCAAAAAATATTTTGGAATTTCTTTCCATCTTTGATAAATAAAAATACAAGTTCATTCCTAAAGCTTTTTTTTTTTTTTTTTTTTTTTTTTTTTTTTTTTTTTTTTGAGAGGAGTAGGGGGTGGTGGTGGGGGTGAGGGGGTGTTATCCGGTGGTTCTCTCGCTTTGGTTTCTTTTGGTTTCTGTGTTCTCTCACTATTTCTGTGGTTTCTATTTGTCTGTATTTATCTGTTTTCTTTTGTGTATGGTTTCTAGTGGTGTTTAAGTTCTCTCTCTCTCTCTCTCTCGTTTTCTACGGTTTCTATCTGTATTCTATCTCCCGGTTTCTGTGGTCTCTCTTGGTTTGTATTTTATGTCTCGGTTTCTATTGGTGTCTCTGTTGTCTATTTATTTCTGTGTTTTTCTCTTGTGTATTTTGTCTCCGTTTTCTTTTTTTTTTCTTTTTTTACGTTTCTAGGCTCTCTTTCTCTTGGTTTCTGTGTTCTCTGTTCTATGTTCTCTCTCCGTTTCTGTGGTCTCTTGCTCTCTGCTCTTTCTTGGTTTCTATGTTTTCTTTCAATTTCTTTCTCGGCCTCTTCTTGGTCTCTGGCTCGTCTCTCTCTAGGTTTTCTTTCGGTCTCTGCGTTCTCTTTCGGTCTCTTGGTCTTCTCTCTTTCGGTCTTTTGGTCTTATATCTTTCGGTTTCTTCTAGTTTCGACTTTCTCGCGGTCTTTACGCTTTCTCAATAGGTCTCTCGGTCCGTTTTCTAAGCTTCTCTCTCTCGGTTTCTACTCGGTTTCTCCCTTCGTCTTCCATGCTTTTCTTTCTGGGTTCCCACTCGCTCTCTTTCTGTTTCTGTCTCTATATCACCCCCCTCGGTCTCTCCGCTGCCTTAATCGGTCTCTCCCTCCGGTCTCTACGCTTCTCTCTCTCTCTCTCTTGTTCCGCTTTCGGTCTTTTTTTCCTCATCGGTCTCTCTCTTGGCCCTTACTCGGCCTCTGCGCCCTCTCAGTCGGTCTCTTTCGGCCCTCTCTTTGTCTCTTGCTCTCAAGTTCGGTCTCTCTCTCTCCCTCTCTCTCTCTCTCTCTCTCTCTCTCTCTCTCTCTCTCTCTCTCTCTCTCTCTCTCTCTCTCTCTCTCTCTCTCTCTCTCTCTCTCTCTCTCTCTCTCTCTCTCTCTCTCTCTCTCTCTCTCTCTCTCTCTCTCTCTCTCTCTCGCCCTCATCATTCGGTCTTTCACCTTTCTCCCCATTCTTCTCTTCTCTTCCTCCCTTCCCGCTCCCTCTCTTTCCATCTCTCCCCGTCCCCTCTTTCTCCCCGTCCTTCCCTTCTCTCCCTCCATCCTCGTCCCCTCTCTCTCCCTCTCTCCGCGTCCCCCTCTTTCTCCCCGTTCTCCCCCCCCCGCTCTCTCTCTCTCCTCTCTCCCCCGCCCTCTTTCCTCCCATCCTCGCCCCCTCTCTCTCTCCCCATCCCCGTTCTCTTCCCCCCCTATCCTCGCCCCTCCTTTCTCTCTCTCCCCACTCTCCCCTTCCCCCTCTCTCCCCCCGCCTCTTCCCTTCTCTCCCCACATCCTCGCCCCTCCTCTTTCTCTCCCCACCTCCCCCTCCCCCTCTCTCCCCGCCTCTTCCCCCGTTCTCCCCCCCCCCCATCCTCGCCCCTCCTCTCTCTCTCCCCACTCTCCCCCCTCCCCCTCTCTCCCCCCGCCTCTTCCCTCTCTCTCGCCGTACATTTCCCCGCTCGGGCTGATGCAAAATTGAATTTAAATCGCCCGAGGGGAACCGTTTGATAGCGCGGGGGGGAGGGGAGGAGGGAGTGGGGAGGGGGGTGTAGGGAGAGGGGAGAGGAGGAGGGGAGAAGGGAGGGGGGTGTAGGGAGAGGGGAGAGGAGAGAGGGAGGGAGGAGGGGAGAGGAGTAGGGAGAGGGGAGAGGGGCAGGGAGAAGGGAGTGGGGAGGGGAGAGGAGAGAGGAGAGAGGAGTAGAGGGGAGGAGAGGGGAGAGGGGAGTAGGGAGAGGAGAGAGTGGAGAGGGGGCAGGGAGAAGGGAGTGGGGAAGGGGAGTAGAGGGGAGAGGAGAGAGGGAGAGGGGAGTAGGGAAAGGAAGTAGGAAAGGGAAGTAGGGAGAAGGGAGAGGGGAGAAGGGATTAGAGAGAGGGGATAAAGGAGTGGGAGAGGGGAAAGGGGAGTAGGGAAAGAGAGGCCGAGGAGAGAGGAG
>NC_091591.1:4429221-4449221 GCF_042767895.1 Penaeus vannamei | reverse complement strand
CGAGAGAGCGAGAGAGCGAGAAGGAGAGAGCGAGAGAGAGAGAGAGAGAGAGAGAGAGAGAGAGAGAGAGAGAGAGAGAGAGAGAGAGAGAGAGAGAGAGAGAGAAAGGTTAGATGTAGAAAGGTATGAAGGAGAATGAATATCGTCACAATACAAAGGACACATGTGACCGCTTTCGATTACATCTTCGGCAGAAATACGAAGATTATTATTATCATTTCTCACGCGAATATTCGAAACCGAATATTCATTCTCATTCATACCTTTTCTGCATTTGTCAGCATGAATACGGGTTATTTAGCGAGTTAGAATTAGAGTGAAAAGAGTTATTAGAATGAAAGTGAAAGGAGATAGAATTAGTGTGAAAGGCGTTATTAGGGTTAGAGTGAAATAGATTTATAAGAATTAGAGTGAAAGGAGTTTTTAGAATTAGTATGAAAGGGGTAGTTAGAATTAGAGTGAAAAGAGTTATTATAATTAGAGTGAAAGGTGTTTAGAATTAAAGTGAAATAGAGTTATATGAATTAGAGTGAAAGGAGCTATTAGAATTAGAGTGAAAGAGGTTATTAGAATTAGAGTGAAAAGAGTTATAAGAATTAGAGTGAAAGGAGTTAGAATTAGTGTGAAAGGGTTTATTAGAATTAGAAAGAGTGAACGAAGTTATCAGAATGAGTGAAATGGTTATCAGAATTCGAGTAAAAATACAGAGTTTAGAATTAGAGAAAAAAATAAGAAAGATTCAGTGTAAAGAGTTTAAAATTAGAGTATAGAAGGAAGAGTTTGAATTAGAGTAAGGATTTTTTTTCGAATCAGAATCTGCGTGGAAAAGATAAGAGTTTGAGATAGAGAAAGGAGTTAGAAATAGCATTAGGGAAGGCATTTCGAATTAGATATAGAGAGCAGAGATAGAATTAATTTTATACTTAGAAATATAGTGAAAAAGATTTAATTAGAATTAAGATAAATGAGGTCTGCAGGAAGGACTCTCACCATTATCTTCATTTTCTGCTATTTCCTTTGTTTTATTCTACCTTTGCTTCATTTCGTCGCGTTCTTGTTACTATTTTTCATTCATCTTCCTATTTTTATTCTTTCCTTCTTCTCTCTGTACTATCTTCTTCATTCTTTTCTTCTTTCTTTCTCTTCCTTGTCTTCGTCTTTCTGCTCTTATACATCTTTCTCTTCTTCCTTGTCCTCTTTCTTCTCTCTGTATCCTCCACCTCTTCCTATTCTTCTTTTCTTTTTCTAATTCTCCTCCTCTTCTTTCTCCCCCTTGCCTTCATGTTTCTTCTCTAATTTTCTTTCTCTCCCATGTCCTCTTTCTTCTCCCTGTATCCTTCTCTTCCCATTCTTTCTTCTTCTTCTTCCTCTTTACCCTGCTCTTCCTCCTCCTCTTCTTCACAGTCCAAAAGATCATATCAACGCCTCATAAAGAAAAATTTCGTTCATTATGAAAAGATAAAAACGGAACAAATATAAAGACGATAATCAACCAAGCTACAAGCCTTTTGATACCGTTTGATAAAAAAAAAAAAAAATGATAATGACATTTTTGTACGAATGGCGTTGTGGATGGCTGCACGACCTTTCTGAGAATGGGAAGGAGAGAGAGAGGGAGAGGGAGAGGGAGAGGGAGAGAGAGGGAGAGAGAGAGGGAGAGAGAGAGGGAGAGTGAGAGAGGAGGGAGAGAGAGAGGGATAGAGAAGAGGAAGAGAGAGAGGAGAGAGAGAGAGGTAGAGAGGAGAGGGAGAGAGAGGGAGAGGAAGGAGAGAGGGAGAGAGAGGAAGGAGAGAGAGAGAGGAGGAGAGAGAGAGTGAGAGAGAGAGGGAGGGAGAGAGAGAGAGAGAGAGAGAGGAGAGAGAGAGAGAGAGAGAGAGAGAGAGAGTAGAGAGAGAGAGAATAGGAGAGAGGGAGAGAGAGAGAGAGAGGATAGAGAGAGAGAGAGAGAGAGAGATGAGGGATAGGAAGAGTTGAGAGAAGGAGGAGAGGAAGGATGGGAGAGGGAGAGAGAGAGGATAGGGAGGATAGGGAGAAGGAGGGGAGAGGAGGGAGAGGGAGGAGGGGTAGAAGTACGAAAGTAAGGGGGAGATGGAGATGGAGAGAGAGGGAGAGAGAGGAGAGAGAGGGAGAGAGGGAGGAGAGAGGGAGAGGGAGAGAGAGAGAAAGAGAGAGAGACAGAGAGAGAGAGAGAGAGAGAGAGAGAGAGAGAGAGAGAGAGAGAGAGAGAGAGAGAGAGAGAGGGAGAGAGAGAGGAGAGAGGGAGAGGGAGAGGGAGAGGGAGAGGGAGAGAGGGAGAGGGAGAGGAGAGGGAGAGAGTGAGAGAGAGAGAGAGAGAGAGAGAGAGAGAGAGAGAGAGAGAGAGAGAGAGAGAGGGAGAGAGAGGGAGAGAGAGAGAGGGAGAGGGAGAGAGAGAGAGAGAGAGAGAGAGAGAGAGAGAGAGAGAGAGAGAGAGAGAGAGAGAGCAGAGAGAGAGAGAGAGGGAGAGAGGGAGAGAGCGGGAGAGAGAGAGAGCCACCCGAGGGAGAGAGAGAGCCATGAAACTGAAGAGAACGAGAGAGGGAGAGAGCGAGAGAACGAGAGGGAGAGAGGGCTAGAGAGGGAGAGAGGACATACTAGAGAGAGGGAGAGAGGGAGAGAGGGGAGAGAGAGGGAGAGAGAGAGAGAGAGGGAGAGAGAGGGAGAGAGAGAGATAACGAGAGAGAGAGAACGAGAGAGAGAGAACGAGAGAGAGAGAACGAGAGAGAGAGAACAAGAGAGAGCAAAAGCGAACGAACGAGAGAGAAAAAGAAGGGAAAGAAAACGAAATATTAACAACACTCTTTTTCCAAGTGTTGTGTAGTGGGCGACTGCGTGACTCCGGGTTGCTCCACCTCCTATTAAATAAGTTTTTTTTTCTTTTCTTTTTTACCGTCGCTAACAAAACCACGTTTCCGGTGAATCCGTGACCCGACCTCTTGTTTTTACAGCTCGCATGCACGAACGCACACGAACGTAGTCACATACGTACACAGAGATACCAACACACCCGTTGTACGTACATGAGCACCCACTTGCATCTATGTTTAAGTATTCGCATGCATAAATTCATGCACACATGCATATACGCAGATACTCTGGCTCTGCTGTTTCTCCGTTTCTCTTTCTTTTTTCTGTCTCTGTCTGCCTCTCTCTCTCCCCCTTCCTCCATTCTATCTCTTTCCCTTTCTCTTCCTCTCTCTCTCTCTCCCCCTTCCTCCATTCTATCTCTCTCCCCCTTCCTCCATTCTATCTCTCTCTCCCCCTTCCTCCATTCTATCTCTCTCCCCCCTCTCTCTCTCACCCTTCCTCCATTCTATCTCTCTTTCCCCCTTCCTCCATTCTATCTCTCTCTCACCCTTCATCCTATCTCTCTCTCACCCTTCCTCCATTCTATCTCTCTCTCACCTTTCCTCCATTCTATCTCTCTCTCACCCTTCCTCCATTCTTTCTTTCTCTTTCACAAACACACAAAACACAACCCAATAAAACACAACACACAACTACGTCTCCATTCACAAGAAATGACTCAAGTCTGTTTACGCACGCAATCTTATACTCAGTTGGCGTTATTATTGATTCACGTTTTTAGAGACTAAGGGTGTATAG
Source organism: Penaeus vannamei (assembly GCF_042767895.1). Taxonomy (NCBI): domain Eukaryota; kingdom Metazoa; phylum Arthropoda; class Malacostraca; order Decapoda; family Penaeidae; genus Penaeus; species Penaeus vannamei. The sequence goes on along the minus strand of NC_091591.1, from coordinate 4,445,597 downwards.
CATTCCACTATCTCCTTGGTTGAATGATGAGATGAGTGGAGGTGAGGCAATTGGAGATGATTGCTGAGGAGAGAGGTCATGAGGTCAGTGAAAATGTGAATTGAGGGTTTAAACTAGGTTGATGCAGGTATGTAATGTGATTGAGAGGTTGTATGGTTAGCGAATACGAAAATGTGAATTGTTTGAACTAAACATAGGTATGGGGATGGTTGGTTGCGCTTAGGTATTCAGTGATGCATAATCGGCACAGGTGTATGGGTTTAAATGCTGAATAAATTAGGTAACAAAGGCAGGATACCTCCCACCCACCCATGTCTGTATCCGCTGAAACATGAACTAACACTGAACTCTTTATTCTGCTATATATACACATAGTACATTTTTAAAAAGGCGTACAGACACCCATCACACTCAATCTCTCGCAATAAATGGCCGGCTGTACATCCTTCCAGGCCATCGGGTTTCGTTACAAAATAAAAGCACAAAACAGCTTCAACTGTGCTACGTCTGCGTTCAAAAATAATGGGCGAGACAGCTATTTATAGCGTTTGAATGCGCGGAGTTGCCGGATGTTGCTATATACGCATAAGTTTATGATTCTTTTTTTTTCTCCTTGTTCTTCTTTTTAAATCTTTTTCTTTATGGAGAGATAGGTTATCGGTAATATTGTCAGTATTTTTTTGATAATTAGAGCGTTTTGTATGTCTGGAAATATTAGGTTACGAAAAATATTACGTGAATAAAAGGGTCATCTTGTGCACTTGTTTTGGTAAGGGATCTTGACTATAATGATAAACGGCAGACTTTCGCCCTGGCATATTGACTGTGGAATGTTATAGGGTAGTTGCTATGCGTAGTTGGTTGTTAGGAAAGTATCACATTTCCTTAATGGTGCCAGAAGGTTATTATTTTTTGCGTAAAACTATCAGCAAAAGTTGAGGCGAGTTATAAGCAGAGCAAATAAGGAGAAACTCAGACGATGGAAAAAGGAAAAGAAAAAGATAAAGAAAAAAAACGAGTATTAAAGAAAACAAAATAATAAGAAAAAAACTAAATTACTTCTTTTATCCTATCAGTATTTTTTTTTATCATCCCAAGTTCTAATATATGCAGGCTCTTGGAAGTTTTTTTTCTCTCCTTTTGTCTTTTTTTCTTTCTTTAAAGTTGTTGAAGTTGCAAGCGCTCTCAACAGACCTCACTCAAGGGGGAAGGAGACTGGGTAACTGTCATGAAGTTATGCCTCGCTCTTGTCACGGCAGATGGTGCTGATGGAGCGACCGTCTGCAGATGGTGTTGCAAGCCATGTGCTGGGAAGGGAGGTTGGAGGGGGTTGGGGGGAGGGAGAGGGAGAAGGGATTAAGGGAAGGAGGGGGTTAGGAGGGAGAAGGGATGGAGGGGAGGGGAAAGGAGAGGGAGAAGGGAGAGGGAGTAAGGGATGGAGGGGGTTAGGGGGAAAAAGGAGAGGGAGAAGGGATGGAGGGGGTTAGGGGAGAGGGAGAACGGGGTTGGTGGAGGGAGAGGAAGGGAGAGGGGGAAGGGATGGAGGGGTTAGGGGAAGGGAGAGGGAGAAGGGGGAAGGAGAGGAGAAGGAGAAGAAGGGTTTGGGATGGAGGAGGGGAAGGTAGGAAGAGGGAGGGGAAAAGGGATGGAGGGAGGGGAAGGGAGAGGGAAAAGGGGTTTGGGAAGGATTGGTGGGTGGAGCTTGGGGGAGGGAGAGGGAGAAGGGATGGAGGGGGTTAGGTAGAGGGAGAAGGGAGAAGAAGGGTTTGGGATGGAGGGGCAGGTAGGGAGAAGGAGAAGGGATGGAGGAAGGGAAGGGAGAGGGAAAGGGTTGGGGGAGGGAGGGAGGAGGATATAGGGAGAAGGATGAGGGGGGGAGAGGGGAGAGGAAGGGGGGAGGAAGAAGGAGGAAGGGAGAAGGCGAGGGAGGAGAGGATAAGGGAATGGGAGTTGGAGGAGGGGAAGGAAAGGGAAGGGAGAGGGAAAGGAAGAAGGTTGGGAAGGGGGCCAAGAGGGAGGGAGAGGAGGGAGAGGAGGGTGGGGTGCTAGGAGAGGGAGAGGGGTTAGGGGGGGGGGGTGCTAGGAGAGGGAGAGGGAGTGGGGGAGGAGAGGGGGGTGGGGGTGCTAGGAGAGGGAGAGGGGGGGGTTAGGGGTACTAGGAGAGGGGAGAAGGGGGGGGTGCTAAGAGGGGAGAGGGGGGATAATGGGATAATGGGAGAGGAAGGAGAGAGGTGTCTGGTCCTTGGACTGTTTAGGAAGTGCTGTTGCAAGACAAATACGCACATGCTTGCTCATTGCACACACTCGCACAGGCTCACACGCGGCTGTCAGTGAGCAAGAACAAATAATAGAGGGCCAAAACGCAAACACACACACACACACACTACACACACAAGCACCCCCCCCCCCCCCCCCCCCCTACTGACACGCGCACACACATCTACAGACAACACACACACACACACACACGCACACACACACACACACACACACACACACACACACAAACACACACACACACAACAAACACGCACAAACCCACTAACAAAAACAAACAAACAGACACGCACAAACCCACTAACAAAAACAAACAAACAAACACACACTTTATCACCATATCTAGTCATAATATCCTTTGTCCCATTGTTCCTTCTAATTATCTCTTCTTTTTTTCCTTCTGTTGCAGGTACGTGTTGTGTTGCAATTTGACGGTGAATTCATTTGCGTGAGTATCGCTTGAAGAACGGCGTGGCTGACGTGGACACGCGAGGGGACAGAGGCGGTGCATGTGTGTACGTACGGACAGACACGGGCGCGGACATAGACATGCAGATACAGATATAGATACAAATGCAGATGCAGATACAAATATAAATGCAGATGTAGATGCAGATACAAATACAAATACTGATAGATACTAATACAGATACAGATACAATGTAGATGCAGATACAAATATAAATGCAGATATAGATACAGACACAAATACAGATACTGATAGATACTAATGCAGATATAGATACAGATACAATGTAGATGCAGATACAAATATAAATGCAGATATAGATACAGATACAATGTAGATGCAGATACAAATATAAATGCAGATATAGATACAGATACAAATACAGATACTGATACAGATACTAATGCAGATACTGATACAGATACTAATGCAGATACAGATACAAATACAAATGCAGATGTAGATACAAATATAAATGTAGATATAGATACAGATACTGATACAAATACATATATTGATACAGGTACAAATGCAGATACGGATGCAAATACATATACAGTTACAGACAAGCAGATGCAAATACAGATATAAATATAAATATAGATAGTTAAATATAGATATAGATACATGTACAGACACACACACACGCACACTCACACACACACACACACGCACACACGCACACGCACACACACGCACACGCACACACACAGTACTCCTTTAATGAAAAGGAGGCGATTTCCCCCGCATCTTGGCACGGTCGCGGCTGAGCGGTAAGTTCAGCAGTAAGGCACTAAGGCACTGAGGCACTGGGGAGTTCCTTGAAGGTGTTGTTGGAGTTGGAGTTGTCGCAGATTTCCGATTTATTATTTCTCAGATTTCCGATTTATGATTTCGCAGATTTCCGATTTATGATTTCGCAGATTTACGATTTATTACTTGTAGCTGGTACAGAGAGGGAAGCCAGGGTCACCCAAGGAGAAGCGCGTCCTGCCACGAACAAAGAATCCTTTTTAAACATATAATGGAAAACACGAAAGAATTAGAATGAACACAAATTTAGAGACATCGGCTCACATGACCGTTTCGTGAAGAAGGAACAAGGGCATGGTTCACATAATCTGGGCATGTTTTTACGGCCTAAAACTTTGTGGTTGGGGGGCGGAGTTGCTGAGTGTCCATGCAGCATAAACATTTAAATATCAGTGATAAAAGCGGTTACATTCATGGTAATTCAGAATAGGCATTTTCTTAAGAACATTTTGAGTATAAACATGACATATTTATACATAAAGACAAAAGAATAACAACATAGGAAATGTATGCGAGCGATAAGGGTCATATTAGCGTATTCTACGGTTATTTCGTCATTGCCATCTCGTTGGGAGCGCAGGACAGGTTGTAGTACTTGTGAAAAGAGAAGCACATGGCTTTCGTGGACTGGGAGGCGGGAGCGACGGTGGCAGCAGTCACTTGTACTCCAATGTTGTATTTACGCAACTATTTATTAATTTACGCATCAAAGAATTGGCAGAGGTAGTCGTCAGGTGTTGCTGTCAGCTTGCAAGAGAACAATTGTCAGACAGTATTGCCAAAACCTTCACTCTGACACGATCTAAGTCGGTGTCATACGTGCAGTGTCAGAAAACGACGCACGAAATATTTACGAAAACTTTCTCGATCTGGCAACACTGGGTGGTCGAGTTGCCAGATATTGAATTTCACACGATTTTTTATATGTTTTGTTTACGTTTTCAGTTGCCTTATCGTGTTTTTTTTTCTCATTTTCATATATTCAGGTCTCTCTTTCGCTCATTCTATTTCCCTCTACACAGTTTCTTTCCGAATACAAGAGGGTATTTTTAGCATTAAGTTTAGTGGATGTATCTAAAACGAACGTTGCCTCATAGCGATACAATGGTTGATTCACAAATATTTTCGTCATGAAGATCTGTCTCTTTTCTTCGGTTTCATCTCCAACTTCTTTATTTTTTTCTTGTTCTTCGCCTTCTTTGCCTTATTTTTCTTCATTATCTTCTCTTTCTGCTTTTCTTTTTCTTCTCCATTCTCTTCTCAACATCATCATCATCATTATCATCACCATCACCATCACCATCACCATCACCAACATCATCATCATCACCATATTGTTGTTGTTTTTGCTATTGTTATTCTTCTTATTACTCTAAATGTGTGGTGAAGCGAGTGTATATCCGTGCCCTAACATTATTTAAAGACGTCATCACATTCATCATCAATCATCACCATTACCATCACCATTATCATTATCACCATCACCATCACCATCACCAACACCACCATCACCATCACCATCACCAACACCACCATCACCATCACCAACACCACCATCACCATCACCATCACCATCACCATCACCATCACCATCACCAACACCACCATCATCATCATCATCACCTTGTTGTTGTTGTCATTGCTATTGTTATTCTTGTTATTACTCTAAATGCGTGGTGAAGCGAGCGTATGTCCGTGCCCTAACAGTATTCAAAGACGTGCGTACGTAAGGTTTAAGGTTTCTCGGACAAGAAGACGAAAAGAAACGCATATTTGGGTTATATGTGTTGCAGACTTCTTCACTGGCTTCTGACACGTACATACACAGGAACGTGTACACATACAGATACAGACACGCAGTCTCTCTCAATCTTCTCTCTCTCTCTCGCTGTTTCTTTCTTTCGTTGTTTCCTTCTCTTTCTTTCTTTCTTTCTTTCTTTTTCTCTCTTTCTCTTTCTCTTTCTCTTTCTCTTTCTCTTTCTCTTTCTCTCTCTCTCTCTCTCTCTCTCTCTCTCTCTCTCTCTCTCTCTCTCTCTCTCTCTCTCTCTCTCTCTCTCACTCTCTCACTCTCTCACTCTCTCTCACTCTCTCTCCCTCTCTCCCTCCCTCCCTCTCTCTCTCTCCCTCCCTCCCTCCCTCCCTCCTCCCTTTCTCCCTCCCCCTCTCTTCCTCCCCTTCTCCCTCGCCCACAATACCTCTTTCTCTACCCTCATCTATACCTCTTTCGTCATCTTTTCTCTTCCATTTTCTTCCTCTCTCATTCCTTTCTTTTGATCCTCCCCTCCTCCCCCTCCTCCCTTCCCCCGTCGCTTTCCATGACAACGGGACAACACAATATCAAACCACTTGAGATTAGGGGGGGTGGAGGGGAGGGGAAGAGGGGAAGGGGAAGGGGAGGGGAGAGGGCACGGGGAGGAGGAGGAAGGGATGAGGGGAGAAGGAGGAAGGGATGAGGGGAAGGGTTGGGAGAAGGAGGAAGGGATGAGGGGAAGGGGTGAGGGGAGAAGGAAGATGGGAGTAGGGGAAGAGGGGAATAAGGGTGAGGGGGAAGGGGTGGGAAGGGAGAAGAGGGGAAACTGCGTCAATTATCGGAAAGGGTTATTGGATGGAAAGGTTATTGGAATGGAAGACGGGGGGGGGGGGGAGGGGGAAGAGGGGGGGAGGAGTAGGAGGAGGTCGAGTGGGGAGTGAAGAGTGAAGAGTGAGGAGTGGAGAGTGAGAGTGGGGGCGTGCGGATGAGTGGGGGAGTGAGGGAGTAAGGAGAGGAGGGAGGAGGGGAGTGAGGAGGAGGGAGTGAGGAGAGGAGGAGGAGGAGGAGGAGGAGGAGGAGGAGGAGGGAGGAGGAGGGAAGAAGAGGAAGAAGAAGAAGAAGAAGAAAGAAGAAGAAGAAGAAGGAGGAGAAGGAGGAAGAAGGAGAAGGAGGAGGAGGACAAGGAGAAGGAGAAGGAGGAGTAGTAGGAGGAGAAGGAGAAGAAGGAGAAGGAGAAGAAGAGAGAAGGAGAAGGAAGAAGGAGAAGGAGAAGGAGGAAGGAGAAGAAGGAGAAGGAGAAGGAGAAGAGAAGGAGAAGGAGAAGGAGAAGGAGAAGGAGAAGGAGAAGGGAGAAGAAGGATAGTGGGGAGTGGGAGGAGAAGGAGGAAGAGGAAGAAGGAGAAGGTTGGAGAAGGAAAAGTGTGCTTTTTTAGGTGAAGGTGGAAGGAGGAATGGTGGTGGTAGTGAGAAAGGCCGAGAATTTAGGAATAATAATGATCATCATCACCATCATCATCATCATCATCATAATTATAATAATAATAATCTTCATCATCATTATAATAATAATCATCATCATCATCATCATCATCATAATAATAATAATAATCTTCATCATCATCATCATAATAATAATCTTCATCATAATAAGGAGGAGGAGGAGGAGGAGGAGTGTGTAGTGGGGGAGTGGGGAGGAGGAAGGAGGAAGAAGGAGAAGGTGGAGGAGAAAGAGTGTGCTTTTGGAGAGTGTGAAGGTGGAGAGGGAGGTGGTGGTGGTAGTGGAGAAAGGCCGAGGATTTAGGAAGCATCATCATCACCATCACCATCATCATCATCATCATCATCATCATCATCATCATCATCATCATCATCATCATCATCATCATCATCATTATCATCACCATCACCATTATCAGAAGTAGTAGTGATAGTAGCAGTAGTCGTTATAGTAGTAGTAGTAGTAGTAATAGTAGTAGTAGTAGTAGTAGTAGTAGTAGTAGTAGTAGTAGTAGTAGTAGCACTAATAGTTGTAGTAGTATTAGTAGTAGTAGTAGTAGTTCTAGTAGTAATAGTAATCGTCATAGTATTGGAAGTAGTAATAGTAATACCAACACAACAAATAATATCACCACACTAGAAAGAAAATTCACTTAAAGAAAGAAAAAAACGACAACGGGCAGCGGGATTTGTGACGTCACGCGATGACGCAATAACGGGCCGTGGTTCGTCACCGTTACCAGCTGCCTTCGAGGGATCTTGGCAACGCCCTGCTGCTCCGGCGGGGACTTCCGGGGTTGACTTTCGTTTCGACGTTGACGCGATGGGCGTGCGGTTGTGGGTGTGTTTGGGCTTTGAGTTTTGGGGCTGCTCTTTGTATTTTCAAACAATGTTTCTCGGGTTATTTGATTATTATTACTGCTACTATTATTACTACTACTAGTAGTAGTATTGATACTACTACTACTACTACTACTACTACTACTGTTCCTACTATTACCACTGTTACTACTACTAATGATAATGATAATGATAGTAATGATAATGATATTACTACTGCTACTAATAATGATAACGATAATAATAATAAAAAAATAAAACGTGACATCAATAAAAAAATGTAAAGAGAGAAGTGAAGATTTTGGAATCTCAGCCAATGACAGGAAGGCCACTGACCCGCCCGCGCTCCGTCACCCTTGACAGTACGGTATGACAGTCTCGGGGCGGTTATTGTCACCTATGTCGTTATTCCTCTCTTTCTTTATTTTCTCTTTGTTCTTTTTTATTTCTCTTTTCGTTTTTTTAGTCTTTTCTTTGTGTTTTCTCGTTCTTCGTTTTTTAACTTATTTTCTTATTATTTTCTTTGATTTCCATTAAAAAAATCATCGCTTACTGCTTATAATTTTTGTTGTTTTGGTTATATATATTTCTTTTTATATTTTTATATTTCTTTGTAATTTCTTTTCTTCCTTTGTTATTTATCATGATTTTGTCTTTTTTTCGTTTTATTTCTATCTAATTTTCTTTCTTTTTAGCTGTTTCTTTCAATTTCTTTTATTACTTCTTTTTTCTTTGTTCCTCCTTTTCCTTCATTTATCAAATGATGTTTAATGGCGATTCTTGTTCCTCATATATTTATTTCTCACTTTTCTGTTCCCTTTTGATTCCGTATTTAATTCACGCTTCCCTTCCTGTTTGCCTGTTATTGCGGTTATTTGCCACTTCCTCTTCCTCTGCTTTCACTATTCCGTCATAATTATGTTTTTTTTTTTTTGTGGTACATTTTTCACCGAGTTTCGTGTCTGTTTCCGCTTCCTACTCCTCCTCTTTTTCTTCCTCCTCCTCCTCCTCCTTCTGCTTCTCCTGATTCTTCTCCTCCTCTTCTTCTTTTCTTGTTGTTGTTCCTCTTTTCCTCCTCTCTTCTCCTGCTCCTTTTTTCTTCCTACTCCTCCTTTTCTTCCTCCTCCTCCTTCTCTTCTTCCTCCTCCTTCTCTTCCTCCATCTTCCCCTCTTCCTTTTCCTCCTCCTCTTTCTTTCTCCTCAACAGCAGTTGCACCAGTACAAACACCTTTTACCTTCCCTCTCCTTTACAAATAATTATCTACATAAAAAAAATCCTGAGAAAAAATTAAGTTCAGTTTGGTTTAATTCCTCCCTCCACTCCTTCCCTCCCTCCCCCAGGCTTGCTCTTCCTTCTTCACTCTTTCTCTCCCTCCCTCCCTCATATTCATCTCCTCTTTTCTCCTCCTCTCCACCCACCCCACTCCCTCCCTCCTTCCTTCCCTTTCCTTCCCCTCCTCCTTCCTTCCCCACCCCTCCCCTCCTACCCCATCCCTCCCTCCTTCCCTCCCTCCTCCCTCCCCTCCGCTCTCTCCCTCCCTCCTCCCTCCCTCCTTCTCCCTCCCTCCCTCCCTCCTCCCTCCCTCCCTCCTCCCTCCCTCCTTCCTCCTCTCCCTTCCCTCCCTTTCCTCCCTTCCCTCCCTCCCTCCCTCCCTCCACAACCTCGTATAAACCCTATTGATTGCTAATGCCTTTGTACCAAGCACCAGCAGAGTATGCTAGATTCTCTCATTATCCAGGATGAGGGTGGTGGGGGGGGAGGGGGGGAGGGGAGAGGGGGGAGTGGTAGGGGGAGGGGGAAATGTAGCGGGAAGGGATGTTGGGGGGAAAGGATGAGAGAGGGAGGGAGGGAGGAAGGGAGGGAAGGAGGAGTTGGAATGAAGAGGGGAGAGATGGAGGGATGGAGGGGGAGGGATGGATGTAGGATGGAGGGTGGAGTGAGGAGGGAATGAGAGAGGAAGGGAGGGTGGGAAGGGAGGTGGAAGGAAGAAAGAAGGAGGGAAGGAAGAAAGGGATGGACGGAAGGAAAGAAGGAGGGAGGGAGGGAGTGAAGGAAGGAAGGAAGGAAGGAAGGAGGGAAGACGGGAAGGAGGGAGGAAGGGAGGGAAGGGGAAATGTAGGGTGAATGAAGAAGGGAGGAGAAGGTTATAATTATTTTTTCTCTATCATTTTTCGTGAATTTTCGTGACAAGATGACGTTGGGACAGAGACATGACATTAAACTTTTTTTTTGTTTATTTATGCTGTTTTTTCATGTTGTCTGATATTCATTGTCCTCTGCCTTTGTGTCTGTCTCTGTCTCTGTCTGTCTGCCCGTCAGTCTGTCTGTCTGTCTGTCTGTCTGTCTGTCTGTCTGTCTGTCTGTCTGTCTGTCTGTCTGTCTGTCTGTCTGTCTGTCTCTCTCTCTCTCTTTCTCTCTCTCTCTCTCTCTCTCTCTCTCTCTCTCTCTCTCTCTCTCTCTCTCTCTCTCTCTCTTTCTCTCTCTCTCTCTCTCTCTCTCTCTCTTCCTAGTTCTTTTCCGCCCTTCCTCCCTTCTTTCATTCTCTCCCACTCCCTCTCCTTCTTCCCTCCCTCCTCCCTTCCTCTCTCTCTCTCCCACTCCTTCTTCCCTTCCTCCATCTTTTTCTCCCTCCCTCCCTTCATCCCTCCTTTCCTTCCCTCCCTCCCTCCTATTCCCTGCAACTCTCCAATTGTATGCATAATGAGAAGGGGGAAGGGAGTAGACAGAGCAAAAAGGGAAAGGGAGAGGGGAGAAGGAAAGAGAGAGGGAGGGTGGATGGGATTCTGAGAAGTGAGAAGGTAGAGGGAGAGGGTGAGGGGAGAAGAAGAGGGAGATGGAGAGGTGAGAGGGAGAAGGGGAGAGGAGAGGGAGAAGGGGAGAGGAGAGGGAGAAGGAGAAGGAGAGGGTGAAGGGGAGAGGGGAAAGAGAAGGGAGAGGAGAGCTAGAAGAAGAAGAGAGAGTGAGGGTGGGAAGGAGAAAGGAGAAATACAGGGAGGAGGAAAGAGTAGGGGAAAGGGAAAGCAAGAAGGAAAAGGGAGGAAAGGGCGAGGGAGATGGAAGGAGAGGGAGTACATAGGAAGGTTGAAATATAGAGAGAAAGGGGAAAAGAGATAAGAAAATGAGAGAAAGAGAGAAAGAAAGAAGGGAGAAACAGAGAAAGAGAGAAGGGAGAAACAGAGAAAGAGAGAAGGCTGGAGTGAAAAAGAGAAGAGGAGGACGGTATGGAAGAGAAAGACGAGAGAGAGAAAGAGAGGACAAAGAGGAAACAGTAGATATAGAAGCACTCAGTTATGAAGGCAATCAGTCAGCTGTTCAGTCAAGCATGGAGGCACGTTTGCAGGCAAGTATGCTGGTATGCAATTAGGAAGAGAGGCAGACGTGCAGGCAGGCAGGCAGGCTGGCAGACGGGCAGGCAGGCAGGCAGGCAGGCAGACGGGCAGGCAGGCAGGCAGGCTGGCAGACGGGCAGGCAGGCAAGCAGGCAGGCAGGCAGGCAGGCAGGCAGGCAAGCAAGCAGGTAGGCAGGCAGGCAGGCAGGCAGGCAGGCAGGCAGGCAAGCAGGCAGGCAGGCAGGCAAGCAAGCAGGCAGGCAGGCAGGCAGGCAGGCAAGCAGGCAGGCAAGCAGGCAGGCAGGCAGGCAGGCAGGCAGGCAGGCAGGCAGGCAGGCAAGCAGGCAGGCAGGCAGGCAGGCAAGCAGGCAGGCAAGCAGGCAGGCAGGCAGGCAAGCAGGCAGGCAGGCAGGCAGGCAGGCAGGCAGGCAGGCGGGCAGGAGGAGAGAGAGAGAGAGAGAGAGAGAGAGGAGAGAGAGAGAGAGAGGAAGCAGAGCAGAGAGAGAGAGAGAGAGAGAGAGAGAGAGAGAGAGAGAGAGAGAGAGAGAGAGAGAGAGAGAGAGAGAGAGAGAGAGAGAGAGAGAGAGAGAGAGAGAGAGAGAGAGAGAGAGAGAGAGAGAGAGAGAGAGAAAGAGAGAGAAAGAGAGAGAGAGACGCACACGGGCTTCGGCGTCTGCGTCAGGCTCAAAAGGCCTCTTGGACGGACATCAAACATTCACGAGGCGGCGCAGGGGAAGGAGGCGAGCGCGTGTGGCTGTTGTTTGTCAAGCTGTCGCCCAAGACTCGCCCTGTTTACGCACACGGACACGCACACGGACACGCACGCTGGGTTACGCACACGCACGCTGGGTTACGCACACGCACGCTGGGTTTTGGACACGGACACGCACGCTGGGTTTTGGACACGGACACGCACTCTGGACTACGCAAAAGGACACGCGCGCTGGGTTACGCACACGGACGCACACGCTGGTTACGCACGCTGTCTACGCACACGGACACACACACTGGGTTCCGGACACGCACATTGGGTCAAGCACACAGACACGCACGCTATTTACGCACACAGACGCACACTGTACCACACTGTACCAGGGCACTAGTTACGGACGCATGGCTTCCCGCCGTGCTTGGATACACGCACTCACAAACGCTGACGGGTACGCTCGATGCTCCAGACGCACGCACGCACGCACGCACAGACGCTGATGGTTGTATTAATCTCTTTTCCATTCGGTCGATTAATTTTTCGAAATCAAATCCTCTTTTTTTTCTTTCCTTGTCTGTTCGTTTGTGAGTTTCTGTGTCTGTATGTCTTTGTTTTTGTTCTCCGTCTCTCTTTCTCTCTCTCGTCTCTTCCGTTTCTCTTGTTTCTCTCTCTCTCCCTCTCTCTGTCTGTCTGCCTGTCTGTCAGTCAGTCAGTCAGTCAGTCAGTCAGTCTTCTTCGTCAGTCTTCTGGTCTGTCTGTCTGTCTGTCTGTCTGTCTGTCTTCTGTCTGTCTTCTTCTTCTCTCTCTCTCTTCCTCCTCCTCCCTCCCTCCCTCCCTCCTCCCCTCCCTCCTCCTTCCTTCCTCCCTCGCCTCCCTCCCCCTCTCTCTCCCTCCCTCCCCCCACCCCCCCTCTCTCATATACACATACACATCCAAGTAAAGCAAGCCACACGGTTCGTGAGCGCAAGCCAAGACGGCAGCAAGCCAGGCAACCGAACAGCCACACGTAAATGGGGATCGACAGTGACAAACCGCCCTCTCGATGGCTTAACCGATGTTGAATTTCCTAAACCGAACGCATTGCATTTTTCGGAATAGACGGTTATGCGGCGAGAATCTAGGGGGGAATGAAAGCGCATTCGGCAACTTCCTCCCCCTCCCTCCCCCGTCTCTCTTAACCCCACCCCCCCATTCTCATAGCGGTGCTTGCTTGTGCTTTCTGAGGGGTGGGGTGGGGGTTGAGGGGGGAGTGAGGGGAGAGGGCGAGGGAGAGGGACAGGGAGAGGGTGAGGGAGAAAAGGAGGGAGAAGAGAGGGAGAGGGTGTGGGAAAAAGAGAGTGAGGGGAGAGGGAGAGGGGAGGGTGAAAGTGAAAGACAGAGAGAGGGTGAGGGAGAGGAGGGGGAGAGGAAGAAGATGAGGGTGGGGGTAAAAGAGAGCGAGGGGGAGGAAGAGAGTGAATGGGAGAGGGAGTGTGAGTGGGAGACACAGACAGACAGAATCAGAATAAAGGACGAAGACCCTGAAGCTAAGAAACACAAACTATCATGTTCATCTTCCCTCGTCTCCCCCTCCTTCCCCTCTCCCTCCCCTCACTTCTTCCTCCCTCTCCTTTCTCCTCATCCCCTCTTCCTCCCTCCCCCTCCTCTCCACACCCCGCCTTCCTCTCTTCCCCTCTCCTCGACCCCTCTTCGTCGCTACCCCCTCTCCACCCCTCTTCCTCCCTTCCCCTCTCCACACCCCCTCTTCCTCCCTCCCCCCCTCTCCACACCCCCTCTTCCTCTCTTCCCCTCTCCTCGACCCCTCTTCGTCGCTATCCCTCTCCTCCCCTCACCCCCTCTTCTCCACGAGGTCACCGCCCCGTCACTTCCTATCCAGGGTTTGCCTCAGACACTCAGCTGTGAACATAAGTGAATGTGGTGGGGGGGGGGGTCGAGTGAGGCGATGAACGGGGAAAGAAGAGGGAGGACTAGGGATTTAGGAAGAGGAGGAAGAAGAAGAGGAGGAGGGAGGAAGATGAGGTGGGAGGAGGAGGGAAGGAGGAGGAGGGTAGAGGAGGTGGGAAGAAGAGGAGGATGGAGGGGGTGGAAGGAAGGAAGGAGAGAGAGAGAAAGAGAGAGAGAGAGAGAGAGAGAGAGAGAGAGAGAGAGAGAGAGAGAGAGAGAGAGAGAGAGAGAGAGAGAGAGAGAGAGAGAGAGAGAGAAACAGACAGACAGAGAGAAAGAGAAAGAGCGAGAACGAGAGCGAGAGCAAAAGCGAGAGCGAAAGAGAGAGAGAGGAGAAAAGAGAGAGAGAGAATGAGAGAGAGGGGTGCGAGAAAAAATGAGCGAAAGAGCAGGGACGAGACAAACAAACCAACAGGCGGGCAGAGAAGACAGAGAGAGCTCCGGCGAGAAAATTGAATTTATATCTGCATTTAGGTATTGCAACTCGGTTGATAATGGAATTGATGAATATTATTTCTAAGACCGAAGGGGCCATTCGGTTGTTTTGATTTCATTACGCGGGAATAATGAAGTTTAGAGGCGCGATAAATATATTTTTCAACCTCGAAGCGGGGATGTCCCGTTCGGCGTAAAATAGATTTGCAAATGGAGAAATTCTCTCGTTTAAATTTCATTAGAAGGAATAAGGGAGAGATGTTGAAGCTACTGGTATTACGAAAGTGTACAGCATGGGGTATTATTGTATTTTTTATATATTTATTTATTTATTTTTTAAGACAAAGCGAAATACATTTGCATTAGAATATTGTATGCTTGGGAAATGTATTCTTGATATAATTTGTATTGCCAGTCCTTTGGAATATATCCTGTAATATATTCTGTAATATGAAATATATTCTGTAATCCAATAAAACAAAAATATTCAATTGATAATCATTTAGAAATACTGATAATTCCGTAGAATAACACACAAACAAATAACTTTGTAAATATAACGAACTCGCGAAAGTTGCATCATTTAATGTAACCGTTATAGAACCTCGAACATAAACGCATTTCATTTCATATTTTCGACCTAAAGAGCCTCTTGAAGTGTTGTGAAATCCGACCGAAAGACCTGAAGTAGGAATCGAATTAATCCTCTTGCCTTTAATTTTTCCCGTAATTTTTCCCCCCACACGTAATATTACGTTTTTGTTTTGTTTTTGACATTTGAAGAGGATGATGATTGATGCGCGGTGTGTTTAAGGTGCTGAATCCGATGTTGTTGTTGTTGTTGTTGTTGTTTTTTCTCGTTACCTGTATTTTTAGTCTTTCGAATGATTATTATCTTTTGATGTTATTCTTATTTTTACTACTGCTAATACTAGTACTAGTAATACTAATAATACTTTATTATTATTATTATTATTATTATTATTATTATTATTATTATTATTATTATTATTATTATTATTATTATTATTATTATCATTATTACTATTATTTTTTATTACTATTATAATTATCATTATTATTGTTGTTGCTGTTATTGTTATTATTATCATTACCCTTATTATTATTATCATTATTACTATCAATATTTTTATTATTGCTGTATTATCATTATCATTATTATTATTATTATTATTGATATTATCATTGCTATTATTATTATTGATATTATCATTGCTATTATTATTATAATTATCATTGCCATGATTATTACCATAACTAGTATTCTCATTCTAAACATTGCTATCATCAACACGAGTATTTTAACATTCCTAGAAGGTACAATACACACAATGTCACATTTTCTATTGTCAGAATAAAACGCTTCGATTCTTTGCAGCAAAAAAAAGAAGCATTGGATCGCATATACTTGGAATCCGACATAAATTAAACTCCCTTTTATAAACAGCAGACCACGTCAAGTTTATGATGTCCAGGAAGAGTGCAGGAACGTATCATTTGGCGCCTGCATGCTTTATGAGGGCCGTCTTTCCATGATTGTGGCATTTATCTGTGGCACTATCGTATTTATGAGGCTAATGGACAGGAATCGGGAATTGGCTGTAGACGGTGATGGCAGCACAGGGAAAGGCAATACTTGTAGGTGTTGTTATTATTGTCGTTGTTGTTGTCGTTTTTTGTTGTTATTGTTTTGTGGTTGTTGTTATTGCTGTAGTTTGTTGTTGTTTGTGGTTGTTGTTATTGCTGTAGTTTGTTGTTGTTATTATTATTATTGTGGTTGTTGTTTTATTTTTTGTTATTGTTGTCAGAAATTGGTGATGGTAATGCTGATAACGATAGTGATAGTGATAGTATTAATAGTGATAATAAGGATGATAATAGTAATAATAACGACAATAATAAAGAATAATGATGATAATGATAGCGACGTTGATGGTAATAACAGTAACAGTGATTATAACGAACATGATATTCATAGAAATAACAATAATAAAGATAATGATAATGATGATTAGTAGTAGCAGTAGGCATAATAATGATATTACTGTTACCTTTTCCATAACTACTTCTCATTAGTTATCGTCATTATTGCTGTCGTTCTAATTGTTACTGTTGTTCTTGTCACTGTCGTCAATGTCATGTTTGCTGTTATTGTCGTTTTTATCATTATTCTCGCCTTTGCCGTTATTGTCGTGTTCATCATTGTCGTGTTTGCTGTTGCAATTGTTATCACCACTAATACTACATCAATACCGCCTCTCCTGCCCTGAGCTAATGCGCGGGTCAGTATAT
>NC_091591.1:4419221-4421721 GCF_042767895.1 Penaeus vannamei | reverse complement strand
GGAAGAGGAGGAGGAGGAAGAGGAGGAGGAGGAAGAGGAAGAGGAAGAGGAGGAGGGAAGAGGAGGAGAAAAGAAGAAGAAGAAGAGGAAAAGAAGAAGAAGAAGAAGAAGAAGAAGAAGAAGAAGAAGAAGAAGAAGAAGAAGAAGAAGAAGAAGAAGAAGAAGAAGAAGAAGAAGGAGGAGGAGGAGACGTATGAGGAAGAGGGTGAGGGGGAGAAGAGGAAAGGGGGGGGGAGGGGGAGTCGGAGTGAGAATTGAGTTGGAAGGGAGAATAGAAACAGAATGACCGAGGGACCGACAGAATACGAATAAACCGACAGAAAAGGGAGACGACACACAGACCGACGGCACGACACGGCAGACCGACAGAACAGACCGAGGGACAAAGGGCGACCGAGCGACCGACAGAAAACCGATAAGCCGACGCAAGACACGGGGAGGCTGTGACACCGGGAGGCCGAGACCGAAATCCCCGACCAAGTTCCCCGACCGATATCCCCGACCAAGATCCCCGACCGAAATCCCCGACCAAGATCCGCAGATCGGGCGAGAGATCCTAAGAGCCCCCCCCCCCATCTCGACCTCGTGTGACCGCCCTGGATATCCCCCCCCCCCCCACCCAACCCTCTCGACCGCAGGTGTTTCTGGCTGGCTTGCGTGCGGTCGCTGTCGCCGTCTTCGACTTCGTCTTCGTCTTCGACTTCGACTTCGACTTCGACTTCGACTTCGACTTCGACTTCGACTTCGACTTCGTCTTCGACTTCGACTTCGTCTTCGTTTTCGTCTTGGTCTTCGACTTCGACTTCGCCTCCTCCACTCCTACTCCTCCTCCTCCACCAGCTCCATCTCCTCCCACCTTCCACCTACCCCCCCTCTCACCTCTCCTCCCTCCTCCTCCACCAACCTCTTTCCCTCCTCCTCCTCTCCCCTCTCCCTCCCTCCCCCCACTCTCCCTCTCCCTCCACCTCCACCCTCCACCCTACCCCCCCCTCTCCACCTCCTCCTCTCCCTCCCTCCACCCTCCACCCTATCCCCCCCTCTCCACCTCCTCCTCCTCCTCCACCTCCTCCTCCTCCCACGCCTCCTTCGCCGCCACCGCTCGCAACAGTCTCTTAACGGCCAAATGATCTCCGGGCGAATCAAGAGGAGGATCAATAGAGCGGGTCCGAAAGGGTGAGCGATCGGCGGGGGAGGGAGGGAGGCGGAGGGGTGAGCGATCGGCGGGGGGAGGGGGAGGAGGGAGGAAGGGGGAAAGGGAGAGGGGGAGAGGGAGGAAGGGGATGGGGGAAGGAGAGGGGGAAGGGGAAAGGGAGAGGGGAGAGGGAGGAAGGGAGAGGGAGAGGGAGAGGGAAGGGGAGGAGGGAGGAAGAAGAAGAAGAAGAAGAAGAAGGAGGGAGAGGGAGAGGGAGGGGGAAGGGAAGGGGAGGGTTAGGAGGGGAGGGGGAAGGAGAAGGAGAGGGATAGGCAGAGGGAAACGGAGAGGGGGAGAGGGAGAGAGGGGAGGGAGAAGGAGGGGGAGGGGGTGGGATGAGGAGAAGGAGAGGGAGAGGGACGGGGAGGGCGTGGGGGAAAAGGGGAGGGGAAGGTAGAGGGAGGGGGAGAAGAAGAAGAAGAAGGAGGAGGAGAGGGAGAGGGAGAAGGAGGAACTAACGAACGAACAGCTATCTATCTGTCAATTAATCAGTCTATCCCTTTAATGATGTGTCTATCCATCTGTCTGTATATCTATCTATTTAACAATCTTTCTTTTTATCATTTCTTTATCTATCTATCCATCTACGAGTCTATCTATCCATCTATCTGTCTGTCCATCAGTCTATTAATCTATCCATCTATAAAATATCACCTCGACTAAAGTATCAGTGTTGCCAATAGCACATTATTTATTTTTTCACATTGTTTATTTATTCATTTTTGTAAGCGTAAAGAATAATGTTTTTTTTTTATATTCTATGTATATGTATCTTATTTATTTATTCATTTTTGTAAGCGTAAAGAGTGATGTGTTTTATATATATTATATATATATATATTTTTTATTTATTTATTTGATATTGTAAGCACAAAGAGCGATGTGTTATATATATATATATATATATATATATATATATATATATATATATATATATATATATATATATATATATATATATATATATATATATATTTATTTTATTTATTTATTGAGTTTTATAAGCGTAAAGAGTGATTAATGAACATGCAATTGATTTTACTGCTGATTACCTTGGCAGCGCTGGTTTGCTCTGCATTCCGTCACTGCCTCGAATTATTTTCTTGGTTCTTTGTTTCCCTTCGTTTGCTTTTGGAGAAGGAAGTAAACAGCGGGAAGGAGATGATATGTAGACGAGGAGTAGAGAAAATGGAAGGAAAATAAGTTTTTTTTTATTTTTTTATTTTTTTTCATTTTTTGAAAGTGGTGTGCGTGTGTGTTTGTTTGTGTTTATATTTGTGTGTATGTTTGTGTTTGTGTGTGCGTGTT
>NC_091591.1:4399221-4401721 GCF_042767895.1 Penaeus vannamei | reverse complement strand
GAGCCGTTGAAGAGATCTTATTTCCATTATCGTCTTTTCACTCCTTGGATAAAGCAGGAAAGTCGGGCACGAAGGATTTTGCTTTGTGTGTGACGGATTTTACTTCATGTCACACGATAAAAGTTGAAAGTAGCTTGGGTTTGGTATGACTTTGTCTTATGTTTGTAAAGTAATCGTTCTTGTACGTGTGTGTGTGTGTGTGTGTGTGTGTGTGTGTGTGTGTGTGTGTGTGTGTGTGTGTGTGTGTGTGTGTGTGTGTGTGTGTGTGTGTGTGTGTGTGTGTGTGTGTGTGTACGTGTGTGTGTGTGTGTGTGTGTGTGTGTGTGTGTGTGTGTGTATATATATATATGCATATATGTATGTATACTTATTTTTATGCATATCATTATCTTCAAACTATTACTTCTCCGACAGAAAATAGAGTTGAGTGTCTCCCATGTTTTTTCTTCTTATATGTCCTGTCTCTTCTATAAGTCTCTCTTTTATTTATTTTTTATTTTTTGTCTTGTCTTGAATATCACATTTTCCTTAGATTTCCCGTATATTCTCCCAATCTCTCTTTGAAATTATAATTTTTTCGCATGTCTTAAAGCAGAGCTAAACTGATTTCTAAATTGAATCGCTTTTCATATGGAAAAGGCCACTTAGCATAAAGCTTTTGGAGACTTCCTGAGAAAAAGAATTATAAGGATAGGAAGGAGAAGGTGAAGGGGAAGGGGAAGGGGAAGGGGAAGGGGAAGGGGAAAAGGGGAAGGGGAAGGGGAAGGGGAAGGGGAAGGGGAAGAAGGGGAAGAGAAGGAAAAGAAGGAAAAAGAGAAAGAGAAGAAGAAGAAGAAGAAGAAGAAGAAGAAGAAGAAGAAGAAGAAGAGGGAGAAGAAAAAGAACAAAGAAAAAGAAGGAGAAGAAGAAAAAAAGACGAAAAGAAAAAGAAAAGAAGAAGAAGAAGAAAAAGCTAGAGAAGAAGAAGAAGAAGAAGAAGAAGAAGAAGAAGAAGAGGAAGAAAAAGAAAAGAAGAAGAAGAAGAAGGAAAAGGAGAAGGAGAAGGGGGAGAAGGAGAGGACACATTAACAAGAAAATAATTGAAGGGAAAACAGAGGATGAGAAGAGTAGAGAACTAAAGGGAATAAGTAGAAAGAGGAAGTAGAGGAGGACGAGAAGAAACCTAAAAAAAGCAAATAGAAAATGAGGAAAAACGCGAATGGAGGAAGAAGAGAAAGAAGAAGAAAAGGAAGAAGGAAGAGCAATAAAAGCAGATAAAAAAGAGAAGAATAAGAATGGGAAGGGGAACGAAAAAGAAAAGGGAAGGAGAAAATTCAAATGAAAGAAAATGAATTAAAAAAAACAGATAAACACTATGAAGACAAGAAAAACGGAGAACACCCCCCCCCCCCAAGAAGGAAAAGAAGATAGACAGAACAGAAGATAACGATAATATATAACGAGGAATGGGGATGAAGGGGGTGGGGGAGGGGGGAAGGGGTGGGGGTAGGAAGCGAAGTACGGATGAGGAAGAAGGAATAGGAGGAGGGGGGGGGTAGGGAGGGTATTGGGTGGAAGGGCGTGGTTAGGCGAAAATGGGCGTGTCTTCGGGACTACAATGGGACCGAAGCCAGATCTCTGTTGTGGAAGGAGGGGCGGAGGGGAGGGAGAGGGTGGAGGGAGATTGAGGAAAGAGGAGGGAGGGAGGGAGGGAGATTTGGGATAAAGGGGAGGAGAGAGAGGAATGAAAAGGAGGGAAAAGAGAGAGAGAGAGAGAGAGAGAGAGAGAGAGAGAGAGAGAGAGAGAGAGAGAGAGAGAGAGAGAGAGAGAGAGAGAGAGAGAGACAGAAAGAGAAAGAGATAGAGAAAGAGATAGAGAAAGAGAAAGAGAAAGAGAGAAAGAGAAGAAAGAGAAGAGAAAGAAAAGAGAAAGAGAGAGAGAGAGAGAGAGAGAGAGAGAGAGAGAGAGAGAGAGAGAGAGAGAGAGAGAGAGAAGAAGAAGAAGAAGAAGAAGAGGAAGAAGAGGAGAGGGGGGTGGGGGAGCACAGACAGACAGACAGACAGCTAGAGAGAATTACAGAAGGAGGGAAGGAGGGAGGGAGGGGAGGGAAGGAGAACAATGAATGGAAAAATAGGAGGGGGGCGGGGGATAGGGGAAGGTGGGGTGTCTACAATGTCCCCCGCTTTATAAATCTTTCCCTTATCGAGGCGACTGACATTTTCGTTCGTGAGGTGGATGTACGTGTGCGTGTGTGAATGTGTGTGTGTGTGTGAATGTGTGTGTGTGTGTGTAAATGTGTGTGTGTGTGTGTGTGTGTGTGTGTGTGTGTGTGTGTGTGTGTGTGTGTGTGTGTGTGTGTGTGTGTGTGGGTGTGTGTGTGTCTGTATTTATTTTTTATGATAAACAACCTTCATTTTTTTTATTCCAATTACACAATTATGAACACGAGATACAATGGTCATTTAAACACACACACAACCCCCCCCCCCCCACCACCACCACACACTCACAAATACAGAT
>NC_091591.1:4386721-4391721 GCF_042767895.1 Penaeus vannamei | reverse complement strand
ACCATCATCATCATCATCACCATCACCATCACCATCACCATCACCATCATCATCACAATATATATTTTTTTCTTTCTGCAGTTTACACCGTGATGTCCTTTTGTTTAACTTCTTTTTATATGTAACAATTTTCTTTTTTCTTTTTTGCAGGTACGTGTTGTGTTGCAGTTTTACGGTGAAACAGTTTGTGTGAGTATTATTGTAATGAAACCCTTACGTACATGGCGTATGATTGTATGTGTATACGCACACACGCACATGAACACGCACACACATATGTATACACACAGACTCGCATTCACATATAAGTTCTCTCTGTCTGTTTTTGTCTTTCTGTTTCTGTCTGCCTGTCTGTCTATCTGTCAGTCAGTCTGTCTGTCTGTCTGTCTGTCTGTCTGTCTGTCTGTCTGTCTGTCTGTCTGTCTGTCTGTCTGTCTGTCTGTCTGTCTGTCTCTCTCTCTCTCTCTCTCTCTCTCTCTCTCTCTCTCTCCCTTTCTCCCTCTTTCTCTTTCTCTTTCTCTCTCTCTCTCCCTTTCTCCCTCTTTCTCTTTCTCTCTTTTTCTCTTTCTCTCTCTTTCTCTTGCTTTCTCTACCCCTTCACTCCTTCCCTCACTCTCCTTTTCTCTCTCCCTCCAAAAGACAAAACAAAACAAAAACAAACAAACAAGAAAACGATCGAGTGAGAAAACGAACAAACAGACAAACACGGATACGCACACACAAACACGGATACGCACACACAAACACGGACACGCACACAAACGGACACATACACACACAAACACGGACACGCACACACAAACACGGACACGCACACACACGGACACGCACACACACGGACACATACACACACAAACACGGACACACACGGATACGCACACACAAACATGGACACACGGACAAACACGGACACGCACGCACAAACAACAAACACAGACACAGACAAACACGGACACGCACGCACAAACACAGACACAGACAAACACGGACACGCACGCACAAACACAGACACAGACAAACACGGACACGGACACACACGGACAAACAAACATTCGGCTCAAAATGTAACTTCAAAGCCCTTTCTGCTCCGGTCCGAGTTCCATAATGTATACGTGGCTGCGCTCTCTCTCGCCCTCTCCTTTTGGCTCTTTCGCTCTCTCGTCCTCGCTCTTTCGCTCCCTTTTTGTTGTCTTCCTCTCTCTCTCTCTCGTTCGTGGGTCGTTATCGGTGTTTTTTTTGCTCTCGTTTTCTTTGTGCACTCTCTGTTTCCCTCTGTCTGTCTGTCTGTTTCTCTCTCTCTCTCTTTCTCTCTCTCTCTCTCTCTCTCTCTCTCTCTCTCTCTCTCTCTCTCTCTCTCTCTCTCTCTCTCTCTCTCTCTCTCTCTGTCTCTCTCTCTCTCTCTCCCTCTTTCCCTACTTAAGTTCATTCATCTCCCTTATCTTCTCCCTCACTCTCACTATCTCCCTCATCCGTCTATTTTCACTTCTAAATCGCTTTACTTTATCTCCTTTCTTCCTCTTCTTCTCTATTTCCTCCTCTTTCTCTCCTCTCCTTTCTCTTCTTCCTCTTCTCGTTCCTCCTCTCTATTTTTTCTTCCTCCTCCTCCTCACTTCTTCTTTTCTTCCTCGTCCCCTTCCCTATTTTGCCTCTTCTTCTCTTCTCCGTCCTCTTTTCTTCTTCGCCTTTTCCTTTTATTATTTCTTCTTCATCCTCTTCTCTTTCCTCCCTCTTCTTTCTATTCTTCCTTCTCTTCTTCATCATATCCTCTTGTTCTCTTCTTTCTCTCCTCTTCCTCTCCTCCTTTCTTCTCTTCTTCCTCTTATTCCCCCTTCTTCTTCTTTCTCTTCTTCTCTTCCCCTCTTCCTATTCTTCTCTTATCCCCCTTCTCCCTCTTCCTCTCCTCCACTTATGTATTTTCTTCTCCTTTCCCCCTTCTTCCTCTCCTCCTCTTCTTCCTCTCCTTCTCTTCTTCTCCCCTTCTTCCTCTCGTCCTCTTCTTCTCTTATCCTCCCCTTCTTCCTCTTCATCACCTCCTCTATATCTTCTTTTCCCCTTCTTCCTCATACTGGCATATCCCGTGTCATCCATCTTCGCTCTTGACTGTAATGCCAACTGCACTTTACAACTTCCTGCCCGCATGTGTGTGTGTGTGTGTGTGTGTGTGTGTGTGTGTGTGTGTGTGTGTGTATGTGTGTGTGTGTGTGTGAAGTGTGTGTGTGTGTGTGTGTGTGTGTGTGTGTGTGTGTGTGTGTGTATGTGTGTGTGTGTGTGTGAAGTGTGTGTGTGTGTGTGTGTGTGTGTGTGTGTGTGTGTGTGTGTGTGTGTGTGTGTGTGTGTGTGTGTGTGTGTGTGCGCGTGTGTGTGAGGGGGAGGGGGCTGTGTGTTTTGGGTGGGATTGTATGTTTGTGGGGAATGGGGAGGGGGGTTGTGTGTGTTTGGGAGGGGTGGGGTTGTGTGCAGGGGGGTTTGGGGAGGTTGTGTGTGTTTGGGGGTAGGGGATGGGGAGGGGGTTGTGTGTGTTTGGGAGGGATGTAGGGGGGTTGTGTTTGTGTGTGTTTGTGTGTGTGTGTGTGTGGGTGCGTGTGTGTGTGTGTGTGTGTGTGTGTGTGTGTGTGTGTGTGTGTGTGTGTGTGTGTGTGTGTGTGTGTGTGTGTGTGTGTGTGTGTCTGCGCGTGTATGTGTGTGCGTGTGTCCGTGTGCGTGTCCATGTGCATGTGCGTGTCCGTGTCCGTATGCGTGTGTGTATATGTATGTGCATATGTGTGTGTGTGTGAGAGAGAGGAAGAGGAAG
This sequence comes from Penaeus vannamei, assembly GCF_042767895.1. NCBI lineage: Eukaryota > Metazoa > Arthropoda > Malacostraca > Decapoda > Penaeidae > Penaeus > Penaeus vannamei. The sequence goes on along the minus strand of NC_091591.1, from coordinate 4,388,930 downwards.
AGATAGAGGAGGAGAGAGAGAGAGAGAGAGAGGAAGGAGAAGGAGAGGGAGGAAGGAGAAGGAGGAGATAGGAGAAGGAGAAGGGGAGGAAAGGAAGGAGAAGGAGAAGGAGAAGGAGAAGGAGAAGGAGAAGGAGGGAGGAGGAGGAGAAGGAGAGGGAGAAGGAGAAGGGAGAGAGAAGGAGAAGGAAGGAGAAGGAGGAGAAGGAGGAGGAAAGGAAGGAAAGTAGGAGGAGAAGGAGGAGAAGGAGAAGGAGAAGGAGAAGGAGAAGGAGAAAGGAGAAGGAGAGAAGGAGAAGAAGAGAAGAAGAAGAAGAAGAAGAAGAAGAAGAAGAAGAAGAAGAAGAAGAAGAAGAAGAAGAAGAAGAAGAAGAAGAAGAAGAAGAAGAAGAAGGAAGAAGAAGAAGAAGAAGAAGAAAGAAAGAAAGAAGGAAGAAGAGGAGGAAGAGGAGGAGAAGAAGGAGAAGAAGGAGAAGAAGGAGGAGAAGGAGGAGAAGGAGGACGAGTAGAAGGAGGAGAAGGAGGAGAAAGAGAAGGAGGAGAAAGAGAAGGAGGAGAAAGAGAAGGAGGAGAAGGAGAAGGAAAAGGAAAAGGAAAAGGAAAAGGAGAAGGAAAAGGATGAGGACGAGGAGGAGGATGGTGCTGCTGAAGGAGGAAAACGAGGCTAAGGAGGAGTAAGAGGAGGTTAGATAAGAGGGCTAATGATATAAAGAATAGAAAGAAGTAAGAGAGGAAGAGAGGAAGAGAGAAAGAAAGGAAAGGATATTCCAAATTCGTCAAGTAGTTTATTTTTCATGAGAGAAAGAGAAAAATAGATAGATAATGAGACAGACATTCGTGTTTTTTTATATAACGAACTTACATGCATGTGTACATATGTATACAGGTATGTAGGCTGCTATGTGCGTAATTGTGTGTAAATGTGTACATGTGTCTGTCTGCCTGTCCATGTTTCTCATGTGGTTCCCGTATTTTATCCGAAACTTTTCCTTTCTAGCAAGAAAAATTAGGCCTAACTCAGACCTGAACTTCCTCATCATATTTTTAGGGAAGTTGAGGGAGAAGTTGATGTGTAAAAAAAAAGGAAAGAAAAAAAGAGGAATTGTAAATTGTAAAACCCCAAAAAAGAAAAAAAAATTGTAAATCGTCGAAAAAAATGAAATTGGTCTGAAAGACAGAATTATTGTTATGATTATTATTATTACTATTATTATTATTATCATTATTATTATTATTATTATTATTATTATTATTATTATTATTATTAGTAGTAGTAGTAGTAGTAGTAGTAGTAATGATATTATTATTATTATTATTATTAATGTTATTGTTATTGTTATTGTGATTATTATCATTATTGTTATTATTGGTATCATTATCATAATGATAATAATGATAATGATAATAATAATAATTAAAAAAAAATTATCATAATCATTATTATTGTTACTGTTATTATTGTTATTATTATTGTCATTATCATTAGTGTTATTGCTTTCGCTATTATTCTCATTATGAAGTATGATATCAACATTATTATGATAACTATTATAATTTCTATTCTAATTACTATCAATTATTTATTTTACCGAAATCACTGCCGTTATTTTTTTCTATTGCAATTACCACATTTCCCCCTATCGTTATCGCCCCCAATATTAATAATAATAATAAAAAAAATCTTCCAAGTCGGGAGGGGGATGGGGAGGGGGGGGGGAGAGACCAATTAACACGAGAACCACAGGTGTCAGAAAGGTGTCACAAAAGGTGGAAATATCGGTCCTTGGGGGGAAATGAGGGGTAGAGGGGGAGGGGAGGGAGGGGAGGGAGACATGGGAGTGGCGTTGGCAATGCTGGACTGGGTAAGTTGGCCCAACCGCATCGCCAGAAGTTGGAGGAAATGGCAAAAGTTTCATATTTGGCCCGCTGGGGGAAGGGAGGGGGGAGGGAAGGAAGGAAGGAAAGGAAGGAGGGGAGGAAGGGAGGGAGGGAGGGAGGGAGATGAGGGAGAGAGAGAGGAGGAGGTAGGTGAGGGAGGAAAGAAGTAGGGAGGTGAGGGAGGAAGGAGGTGAGGGAGATGAGAGAGAGAGAGGAGGTAGGTGAGGGAGGAAAGAAGTAGGGAGGTGAGGGAGGAAGGAGGTGAGGGAGATGAGGAGAGAGAGGAGGAGGTAGGTGAGGGAGGAAAGAAGTAGGGAGGTGAGGGAGGAAGG
>NC_091591.1:4369221-4374221 GCF_042767895.1 Penaeus vannamei | reverse complement strand
AGAGAGAGAGAGAGAAAGAGACAGACAGAGAGACAAGAGACGTAGACAGAAACAAAGATAGAGACAGTGGGAGTAAGAGAGCGAATGCGAGAATAAGTAGAGGTAGAGAAAGAGAAAGAGAAAAAGACAAAAAAAGCCGAAAGGGAACCCAAGGGAAATCTCTTCTCCTTTATCAAGCAACGCCGCGATCGTCAAAGAATAAGAGAAGAAAAGAAAAACAGAAAGAAGAAGAAGAAGAAGAAGAAGAAGAAGAAGAAGAAGAACAAGAAGAAGAAGAAGAAGAAGAAGAAGAATAAGACGAAGAAGAGAAAAACAGAAAGAAGAAGAAGAAGAAAGAAAAGATAAACAGAAAGAAGAAGAAGAAGAAGAAGAAAAGAAGAAAAGAAAAACAGAAAGAAGAAGAATAAGAAGAAGAATAGAAGAAAAGAAGAATAAAAAAAGAATAAGAAGGAGAAGGAGAAAAATGATATGATGAAGAAGAAAAATAAAAAGAAAAAATAAGATGCCGAAAAACAAGAAAAAGAAGAGAATGAAATAAAAATAAAAAGAAGAAAAAGCAAAATAGAAAAACACAGACAAAAAGAAAAAAAGAGGCAAATGAAGAAGATAGAATTAAACAGAAAAAAGACAGAAAGAAAAAAGAAAAAGAAAAAAAGAAAAGAAAAAGAAAAAGAAAAAGAAGACGCGAAACACCGCCATGGGATATTTTCCTCTCCTATTCCCTCATTCGTTGCCTCGGCTTCCTCTCCTCCTGATTGCCTGCTTGCATCCAGGGCGGGCTTCTGCTTGAGGGGGAGAAGGAGAGGGAGAGGGAGAAGGAGAGGGAGAAGGAGAGGGAGAGGGGTGGGGAAGGGGGAGGAGGAGGGGCAAGGGAGAGGGAGGTCAGGTTTTCTGCGGATCTGTTTGCTTAAGGGGAGGGGGAGGGGGTGGGGTTAGGGGGAGAGGGAGAAGGAGGTCGGGGGGGAGGGGGAGAAGGAGAAGGAGAAGGAGATGGAGAGGGGAAGGGGGGGAAGAGACGGGAGAGGGGGTGGGTATGGGGGGAGGGAGGTCGTGTTTTCTGCGGATCTACTTTCTTGAGGGAGGGAGGGGGAGAGGAAGGAGAGGGAGAGGGAGATGGAGAGAAGGAGAGGGTGTGGGAGAGGATGAGGGGGTAGGGAAGGGAGAGGGAGAGGGAGAGAGAGAGAGGGAGAGGGAAAGTGAGAAGGAGAAGGAGAGGAAAGGAGATGGAAAGGGAGAGGGGGAAAGGGAGAGAGAGAGAGGGGAGAGGAGGAGAGAGAGAGGAGAGAGAGAGGGGGTGATATGAGGGAGAGGGAGAGGGTGGTGGTTTGGTTTCCTTCTCATTTGCCTGCTTAGGCTTGCTGTCGGGGAAGAGGGAGAGAGGAGCGAGAGGGAGAGGGGGAGAGGAGGAGGGAAGGGAAGGAGAAGGAGAAGGAGAAGGAGAAGGAGAGGGAGAGGGAGGGGAGGGAGGAGGAGGGAGGAGGAGGAGGGAGGAGGGGAGGGAGGAGGAAGGGGAGCGAGGAGGATGGAGAGGGAGAGGAGGGGAGGGGGAGAGAGGAAGAGAGAGAGAGGAGAACGAGAGGGAGGGAAAGGGGGAGGGGGAGAGGTTATATATATTGAGGAGAGGGAGGGACGGGGAGGAGGGAGAGGGAGAGGTTTTCTTCTCATTTGCCTGCTTGGGCTTGCTGTCGGGGAGGGAGAGGGAGAGCGAGAGGGAGAGGGAGAGGGGGAGGGGAGAGGGAGGGGGAGGGGGAGAAGGAAGGGGAGAGGGAGAGGGAGAGGAGAGAGGGAGGGAGAGGGAGAGGGAGAGGGAGAGGGGGAGGGGGAGAGGGGGAAAGTAAGAGGGGTATGGAGAGGGAGAGGGGGGAAGGAGAGGGTGAAAGGGAGGAGGGAGGGTAAGGGGGAGTGGGTAAAATAGAGGTGGAGGGGGTAAAATAGAGGGGGAGGTAGAGGGAGAGACAGTAAGGGGAGGGGAAAAGGAGAGAGAGAGAGAAATAGCAAGGGAGAGAATGAAGGAGAAAGAACGAGAGCGAGCGAGCGAACGAAAGATAGATAGATAGATAGATAGATAGATAGATAGATAGATAGATAGATAGATAGATAGATAGATAGATAGATAGATAGATAGATAGATAGATAGATAGATAGATAAGTAGATAGAGAGCGAGAGAGATAGACAGAGAGATATGGATAGACAGATAGTTAGACAGATAGATAGATAGATAGATAGATAGATAGATAGATAGATAGATTGATAGATAGATAGATAGATAGATAGATAGATAGATAGATAGATAGATAGATAGATAGATAGATAGATAGATAGAGAGAGAGAGAGAGAGAGAGAGAGAGAGAGAGAGAGAGAGAGAGAGAGAGAGAGAGACAGAGAGAGACAGAGATAGAGATAGAGATAGAGAGAGAGAGAGAGAGAGAGAGAGAGAGAGAGAGAGAGAGAGAGAGAGAGAGAGAGAGAGAGAGAGAGAGGAGAGAGAGAGAGAGAGAGAGAGAGAGAGAGAGAGAGAGAGAGAGAGATAGAGAGAGAGAGAGAGAGAGGAGAGAGAGAGCGAGAGAGAGACAGAAAACAAGAGAGAGAAAAATATCCCCTTCCGGACCCTGATAACAGTAAACAAATCTATATGAAAAAATAAATGAAAATAATATATCACCGCCCCCCCCCCCTCGCCCACCCTCCAAAACAGCACCGAAATGCTACAAAACAAAAGAAAAATGATCCACAGGGGCGAAAATACATATCAAATGAGCGAAAAAAACAACCTTACGAATCATCAGCTTTAATACCTCGGTGCAGTTACATTACTGATATAGATGTGTGTTTTTTTTTTTTTTTTTTTTTTTTTTAATATGTTGGTTTAATCCGACAAGAATTACGACGGTGTGGGAACGCGCGTGGATCGCTGTGGATATAACGGATCTTTTTGTTCGGTATCCGGATGTTCGGCTGATTTTTAACCGGCCGGCTGCGTGGCTTCAACATCCGTCGGGTATTTTCCTGTGATATATATATATATATATATATATATATATATATATATATATATATATATATATATATATATATATATATATATATGTATATATATATATATATATATATATATATATATATATATATATATATATATATATATATATATATATATATATATATGGAGTATCTGTATTTCTTTTCTTTCTTTCTTTTTCTTATCTTTTTTTCTTTTTAGTTTTGTTTTATTAATTTTCTATGTCTGTTTAAATCATGTTTTTGTCGTATTACTAACATATGTATATATGTTTTACTTTATATATCTGTTTGTGTTTGTACTGTTTATTGGTCCTTTTTATTACTTTTGTAACATTTTTAGAATTATTTTTTATAGTATTGCTTATTGCTTCATTTATTTATTCTTGTAACATTTTTATTTCTTTGTTCACATTTTCGTCATTTGATTTATCTATTTTTAAATTCTGTATTACTTTTATAACATTTTTATTAATTTCTTAACCTTTTCGTCGCTTGATTTATCCATTTTGTAAAATTGTATCACTTTTAAACATTTTAATATCTTAATATATCTATTTTCCAACATTTTTATTATTCTACACGAAAATATTTCTCCTTTTATTTCACATATTCAATTATTTTTGACTGAAAAATGAGGTCATCCAACAGCAGATTTTAATTAATTTTCGTAATTTGGTCATAAAGCAGATAATTAATAGTTTATATAAAATTATAGCGAAGATGGTAATCAGAGACAAAGCTCGAAAGATGTTTTACTTTGCTGAGAAATGCGTTTATTTTATTTTATTTGTATTTTTTTTGCAATCCTGCTTGTCTGTTTCATTGTTTATTGTGTTTATTTGTTTGTTTATACATTTATTGTTGTTGTTGTTATTATTATTATTATTAGTGATATTATTACATCATTATTACTGTTATTATTATTATTATTTCTAATATTATTATTAGTGCTATTATTATTATTATTATTATTATTATTATTATTATTATTATTATTATTATTATTATTATTATTATTATTATTATTATTATTATTATTATTGCTATTGTTATTACCATTATTATTGTTAGTATTATTATCATTAATATTATGTATTTTTCTTTTTTTTCTTTGTAGAAGCCCTGCTTAGTTTCACTTTTCATTGTAATGTTGATTTTGATGTTCATAGTTGAAACATTACTGTAGGCTATGCTAGAGGCACACTCATTCACTCACTCACTCACTCATCAGTCAGTTCATTCATTCATTCACTCATCCACTCACTCACTTACTCATTCATTCACTCACTCACTCATTAATCAATTCATTCATTCATTCACTCACTCATTAATCAATTCAGCATTTACTCACTCACTCATTAATCAATTCATTCACTCACTCATTAATCAATTCAGCATTTACTCACTCACTCATTAATCAATTCATTCACTCATTCATATACTCACACACTCACACTCACTCACTCATTCATTCACGCACTCAATCATTCACTCATTCACCCACTCACTCACTCACACACGAATTTCTGAAGTGAAAATTTCTCTCCAACTGGGCGAGAATTTTCCAAATATATTATATTACATATGTATATATCTAAATAAACATATTCCAAAACATGGCTGTCCGATGTTTAGCCATTTGTATTAATGTTTGCAAGAGCGCATCTGCTGTGTATATGAAGTGAATTTTAAATAACTAGGTGTGTTGGCTGGATGATAGATGCGTGTGTTTGTTTGTGTGTGTTTTTGTTTGTGTGTGTTTGTCTGTTTGTTTGTTTGTGTGTGTGTGTGTTTGTTTGTTTGTGTGTGTGTGTTTGTTTGTGTGTTTGTCTGTTTGTTTGTTTGTGTGTGTGTGTGTTTTTTTTTGTGTGTGCGTGTGTGTGTGTCTGCGTGCGTGTGTATACATGACTAATTACGAGTAAACATGTTTGTGTCCAGACAAGAAAAAAATTTGTAGAGAATACTTAATGAGGTATAA
>NC_091591.1:4356721-4359221 GCF_042767895.1 Penaeus vannamei | reverse complement strand
TAGCGAGAGAGGGAACGGGGTAAAAGGAAGAGGGAGGGAGGGGGGAGGTTGAGGGGATGGAGGGGAAATGGAGGAAAGGTGGAAGGGCTGGATGGCGAGAGAGGGGAGAGGGTAAGAGGGCAGGGGATTGGGAAGCGAGAGTGGGGAAGGTGGAGGGAGGCTGTGGGGAGAGGGAAGATGGGCTAGGGAGAGGAGGAGAGGGGAGAGGGATGGCAGGGAATGGGTGAAGCGAAAGAGGGGAGGGTAGAAGGATGGGGAAGGGAGGAGAAAGGAGGGTGGAAAGATGGGGAAGGGAGGAAAGGGAGAGAGGGAAGGGAGAAGCGACAATGGTCAGTGTGGAGGTATGGGGAAGGGAGGATATTGGAGAGAGGGGAATGGGGAAGCGAAAGAGAGGAGGGTGGGAAAATGGGCAAGAGAGGAGAGGGGACGGTGGAGGAATGGGGAGGGGAGAGAGACGGAAGGGGAGGGATAGAGGAGATTGAGGAGAAGGGGGAAGGGGAAACGAGGAGGATGTGGAAGAAAGAGAAAACAAATGGAAAGATGAGGTAATGTGAGGATAAGATTTTTATATGCATCGAGAAACAAAAACAAATAAAAAAAAAGAATGATGGAGAGGGAAAGGGGTAAATGGAAGAATAGAGAGATGGTGAAGTCGTAAAAGGGAATAAATGAATGGGAAATATGTAGAGAGAAGCGTAGAATGATGAAGAAGTGAAGAGGATGATGATGGGACAAGAAAGGTAGGTGGGAAAATATTGAACAGGTGGAGGAAGGGAGTCGCGGAGAGCTGGGGAAGGAGTGGAGGAGTGGAAGAGTGGAGGAGTGGAGGGGTGGAGGAGTGGAAGAGTGGAAGAGTGGACGGGTGGAGGAATGAAGGAAAGGAGGGATAGGGGGATGGCAGAGTGGAGGAATGGAGGAGTGGAGGGATGGAAGAGTGGAAGAGTGGAGGGATGAGATAGAGGGAGTCAAGGAGGGCTGAGGAAGGGGTGGGGGGGTGGAGGAGTGGAGTGGAGGGCAGAGATAGATAGAGTCGTAAAATTCTAGGGAAGGGGTAGAGACGAACAGAAAATATTGGGAATAGGTAGGTGATGGTGGTGGTGGTGAGGGGGGGGGATCCTGGGGAGGGTGGGCTGGGGGTAGGTGGGGAGGGAGGGAGGGGAGAACATCCTGGGAAAAGGAAGAGAGAAGGACCTAGGATTGGGTTAGAGTGTTGATGGAGGGTCTGGAAAGATTTGGAAAATGGATGGGAGGGGGGGGGGGGTGAGGGGTGGACGTGATAAAGAGGGAAAGGAGAAAAGAGGAGGCTGGATTTGCTCCTTCATGTGGAGAGAAGGGGGGAGGAGGGAGAAGGGAGGAGGGAGGAGCGAGGAGGGAGGAGGAAGGAGGGAGGAGGGAGGAGGGAGGAGGGAGGAGGGAGGAGGGAGGAGGGAGGAGGGAGGAGGGAGGAGGGAGGAGGGAGGAGGGAGGAGGAGGAGGGAGGAGGGGGGAGGGGGGAGGGGGGAGAGAGGAGAGAGGAGGGAGGAGGGAGAAGAGAGGAAGTAGGAAGGAGAAGGGAGAAAGGAAGAAGAAGGAAGGAGGAGGGAGAAGATTCTTTTTCTTTGTTTTATATGTGTGGTTGGACGTGGAGGGAGTGAGTGAGTGAGGGAGGGAGGGAGGGAGGGAGGGGGATGTTTGTATGTCTGTGCAATTTTGTGTTTGTGCGCATGGGTTTGCATAATTCTTGCCCTTCCCTCCCCCCTTCACTCCTCCCTTTCTTTCTTCCCTTCCTAATTCCCTCTTTCCATTCTCTCCTCCCCTTCCTTTTTTTCTTCCCCTTTCCCCGTTCCCATCTTCATTCCCTCATTGTTCTCCTTCCTTTCTTTCTCCTTTCTCCTTCTCTTTCTTCCCTACCTCTCACCCCCTTCTTTCCTATTTCCCCTCCTTCTCTTTCTTGCTTACCTCAATTCTCCCCTCTCCTTCCATTCTTCTCTCTCTCCCTCTCCTCCCTCCCTTCTTTCCCTCTCCTTCCTTCCTTCTCTCTATTCCCTCCCTTCCTTCTCTTTCCTCTTCTTTCTTTCTCTCTATTCTAACCCCCTCCTTTTCCTTTCTTCTCTATATTTCCTTTATTCTCTTTTACCATCCCTCCCCCCTTTCACCTCTTCCTTCCCTCTCTCTCTCCATTCCTACCTTTCCCTTCTTCTCATCTCTCCTAACTTTCCTCCTTCCCTCTCTTCCTACCTTCTCTTCCTCCTTCCTATCTCTCCTACCTTTCCTTCCTATTCTCTTTCCCTTTCTTCCTCCCTCCCATCCCTCTCTTCCTTACCTTCTCTTCCTCCTTCCTATCTCTCCTACCTTTCCCTCCTATTCTCTTTCCCTTCCTTCCTCCCTCCCATCCCCTCCCATCCCTCTCTTCCTTCCTTCCTTCCTTCCTTCCCTCCCTCTCCTCCCTCCCACCCATCTCTCTTACCTTTCCTCCTTCTCTCCTTTCCCTCCCTCCCTCCCTCCGTTCCTCCTTTCCCAT
>NC_091591.1:4346721-4349221 GCF_042767895.1 Penaeus vannamei | reverse complement strand
TCGTATATCACACGAGAGCACGGGGGAGCGGGGGATGGGGAAGGGGAAAGGGGAGAGAATGGGAGGGAGAGGGGGGAGAGGGAAGAGGGAAAGTGAGGGAGAGGGGGAAGAGGGGATGGTAGGGAGAGGGGGAAGAGGGGATGGTAGGGAGAGGGGGAAGAGGGAAGAGGGAAGCGGAGGGAGAGGGAGAAGGGGGAAGAGGGAAGGTGAGGGATAGAAGGAAAAGCAGGGAAGGGGATAGGGAAGGGGAGAAAATGGGGAGGGAGAGTGTGGGAAGAAGGAATGGGAGGGAGAGAGGGAAGAAGGAATGGGAGGGAGAGAGGGAAAGGGGATGGAAGAGAGGGAAAGTAGGAAGAGGGAAGAGGGGAGAGAGGGAAGAGTGGGAAGTAGTGAGAGAGGAAGAGGGCTTAAAGAAAAGGGAAAGAGAAAGGGGAGAGGAGAAGGGAAGGGAGGAATAAGGGAAAGCTAGGGAGAAAGAGAGGATGCATCATGAAAAAAAGAAATCAGACGGGGAGAGGGAAGGAGGAGAGGGTATAAAACAAATACGAAAGGTGGGGAATGCCGGAAAAGGGGAAGAGAAAACGGAGGAAGAGAAGAAGAAGGATCCGACAGAGGTTATGCGGGGATGAAAGATAAGGGAGAAGGGAGATGGGAAAATTATGGAAAGGAAAGAAGAGGGAAGAAAGATAGCTGAAGAAGGGAAGAAAGGAATAGAAGGGAAGGGAAGAGCAGAGCAGAGGAGAGAAAAAGAGAAGAGAAAGAAAGAGAAAAGAAGAGAAGAGAAAAGATAGGAGAAGAGAAAGAGCAGAGGAGGAGAGAAAAAGAGAAGGGAAGAGAAAGGAAGAAAAGAGAAGAGAGGACCAGAGAAAGAGAAGAGAAGAACCGGAATGAGAGATAGCTGAAGAAGCTAAGAAAGGCATGAAAGGGAACAGAAGAGAATAAAAGAAGAGAAGAGAAGAGAAGAGAAAAGAAGAGAAAAGAAGAGAAGAGAACAGAATGAAAGAGAAGAGAAAAGAAAAGAAGAAAAGAGAAGAGAAGAGAAAAGGAAAGAAATCAAGAGACAAGAGAAGAGTTAAAGGAAAGAAACACCAATAAAGATGGAAAGAGGGGAGACATGATAATAGTAAAGTATGATATAGGACAGGAAGGGACATAAAAAGAGAAGAGGAATGGTGCGAATAAAGTGCAAAGGAGAGAGGAGAGAAGAGGAGAAAGAAGGAAAAATAGCAGAGGAGACATGGGAGAGGAGAAAGACTTTAGCAAAGGAGAAGAGAGAAGGAGAGAAAGAGAGGAAGGGGCCAGGAGATGAAAAAGGAGAGAAAGGGAAGAAGGAAAGAGAAGAAGAAAGCGAAGAAGAGATGGAAGAGGAGATGAAGACTTCGCCAAAGAAGAGGTGAGAAAGAGAGAAAGAAAGAGAAGAAAAAAAACGAAGGAGAGAAAGAAAAAGAAGAAGAAAACGAAGGAGAGATGAAAGAAAAGAGGAAATTTTACCAAAAGAGAAAAGAAGAAAAAAGAGGAAAGCGAAAGAGACACGAAAGAAGAGAAAAAAAACCTTCAACTTAAAACAAAAGGACAAACAGGCGACGAGAAAGTACACAAAGGCGCTACGAGGAGACAGACAAATCCAGCAGGTGAGGAAATGAAACCGGGCGAGCGAGTCCCGTAGAGTTCTGATCGAAGCAGCGAAGTGCCAGAGCCGGGGTAGTTACGGCCGGTGCCACGGAAATTGCGTCGCGGCGGCACTACTTGCGGGTGTGACAAGAAGGTGGCACTCTTCTGGTTTGTGTGTGTGTTTTTTTTTATTTTTTTTTCCCTTTCGTTCTCTCTTTCGTTTTTTTTTCTTTTTTCCATCTTTGTTTTCCTCTTATTCTTTCTCCCTACATTTTCTTTTCTTTTTATCATTCACAGGTTCTCTTTGTCTCTCTCTCTCTCTCTCTCTCTCTCTCTCTCTCTCTCTCTCTCTCTCTCTCTCTCTCTCTCTCTCTCTCTCTCTCTCTGTCTCTCTCTCTGAATTCTCTTTTTCTCTCTTATCATCGACTCCGCAGGTTCTCTTGTCACTCTCTTTCTTATTTTCTCTCTCTCTCTCTCTCTCTCTCTCTCTCTCTCTCTCTCTCTCTCTCTCTCTCTCTCGCTCTCTCTCTCTCTCTCTCTCTCGCTCTCTCTCTCTCTCTCTCTCTGACTCCGCCTCTCCCACTCTCTTTCTCTTATTTCTTTCCTCTCTCTCTCTCTCTCTCTCTCTCTCTCTCCTCTCTCTCTCTCTCTCTTTCTCTCTCTCTCTCTCTCTCTCTCTGGGACTCCACTTCCTCCCACCACTCTCTCTTTTCTCTTCCTTATCTCTTCTCTCTCTCTCTCTCTCTCTCTCTCTCTCTCTCTCTTTCTCTCTCTCTCTCTCTCTCTGTCCTCTCCCTCTCTTTCTCTTGTTCTTCCCCCCCTCTCTCTCTCTCTCTCTCTCTCTCTCTCTGACTTCGCCTCTCCCACTCTCTTTCTCTTATTTCTTTCC
>NC_091591.1:4326721-4329221 GCF_042767895.1 Penaeus vannamei | reverse complement strand
TTGAAATTGAGATCTCTTATTACTCGCATATTGTTTCCTTGTCTGTCTGTTTGTTTGTCTCTCGTTCTTCCTTTCTTTCTCTTCCTTTTTCTTTCTTTCTTCTTCTTTCTTTATCTTTCTCTTCCAATCTTCTTTCTCTATCCCTTTTTCTTCGTCTCTTACTCTGTCTGTATCTTTCTTTAACATTTTTTTTCTCTCTTTCTCTCTCTACCTTTTTCTTTATCTCTTCCTCTGTCCCTCCCTTTCTCTGTCTCGCTTTTTCTTTCTCTCTACGTTTTTCTTCTCTTCCTCTGTATGCATTTTTCTTTTCCTCTCTTTCTCTCTCTCCATTTTTCTTTCACTCTCATCCCCTCTCTTTCTCTTCCCCCTTCCCCGTCTCTCCTTTTCCCAATCCGATGTATTGACATATTGTCTTCATAACGTCATCTGCATTTTTCTTTCTCTTCCTCTTTTTCTCTCTTCCTCTTTCTCTATCTTTTTCTTTCACCCCTTTTCATTCTCTCTTCCTCGTCCTCTACTTTTTTCTTTCTCACTCTACCCTTTTCCTTCTTCTTCCTCTTTTTCTTACCTTTTCTTTATCTCTACCTTTTTCTTTCTCTCTTTCTCTTTTTTCTACCTTTTTCTTTATCTCTACCTTTTTCTTTCTCTCTTTCTCATTCTCTATCTTTTTCTTTCTCTCTTCCTCTTTCCCCATCTTTCTTACTCTCCCCTTTTCTTTCTCTCTTCCTCTTTTCCTCTCTTTCTTTCTCTCTCCCTTTTTTTCTCATCCTCTTTCTCTCTCATTCTCTTTCTCTCCTCCATCTCCTCTCTCTTACCCAATTCGTTGTATTGACGTTTGTCTTCGTAACTTCATCGTGTCAACTGGAGGTCACAGGGCAGAGAGTATCTTTTAAGAAATATTAAATGTTTTCTTTAGAATGGACTTTTTAGAGGGGAATTTCTCTCCCCCTCTCTCTCTCTCTCTGTCTTCCTCTTCCTCCCTCTCTCTTCCTCTTCCCTCTCTTCCTCTACGTCTGTCTCTTCTTCCCTCTCTCTCTTTTCCTCTACTTCTTCTTCCCTCTCCTCCTCTACGTCTTCTTCCCTCTCTTTCCCTCTTTCTGCCTCTTCCTCACACTCTCTCTCTTCCTCTACCTCTTCTTCCCTCTCTTTCTCTCCTTTTTTCCTCTTCCTCATTCTCTCTCTCTTTCTCTTCTTCTTCTCCCTCCTAAGTTCTAACTACTTCAACCTGCTCATCCACTTTTCTCATCTTCCTTCTCCTTTCATTCATTTTTCCTCTTCAACTTCCCTCCTCTTTACCCCCCCCCCTCCCCCGCCCCCAGACACTTTTTTCATTCACAAGACAATAAAAGTACAAAAGTTTACGCTCCATTTGCTTTCGGTAATGTTACACTGGACCGTTACAACGAAAATAAAACACAGGCGCATGTATAAATTGGTTTAGCAGACACACACACACGCACACACATACACACACGCACACGTACACGCACACGCACACGCACACGCACACGCACACGCACACGCACACGCACACGCACACGCACACGCAAACACACACACACACACACACACACACACACACACACACACACACACACACACACACACACACACACACACACACACACACACACACACACACACACACACACACACGCTTTCTGAGAGATGATCCTAATTTATATGAAAATGATTGGTAAATAGGATTGTGAAATATGGTTTACTTTGATCGTTCCTGTTCTTGCTTGTTTTATGTCGGGTTTTAGTTTGTATTTTGGAACAAAAATGGGCTCTGTATATATATATGAGGTGGGGTGGGGGTTGGGGTGTAAAGAGTGAATGGAATACTGTGGATTAAGGTGGATAGAATGGAGAGAGGGAGAGGGAGAGGGAGAGGGAGAGGGAGAGGGTGATGGTGATGGTGATGGTGATGGTGATGGTGATGGTGATGGTGATGGTGATGAGATGGTGATGGTGATGGAAGTAGATGGTGATGGTGATGGTGATGGTGATGGTGAAGGTGAAGGTGAAGGTGAAGGGATTGAGGGATGAGGATGAGGATGAGGATGAGGATGAGGATGAGGATGAGGTGAGGTGAGGTGAGGGTGAGGGGTGAGGGTGAGGGTGAGGGTGAGGGAGAGGGTGAGGGTGAGAGAGAGAGAGAGAGAGAGAGAGAGAGAGAGAGAGAGAGAGAGAGAGAGAGAGAGAGAGAGAGAGAGAGAGAGGGAAAGGAGAGGGAGAGGGAGAGGAGAGGAGAGGGAGAGGGAGAAGGGAAAGGGAAGAGGGAGAGGGAGAGGAGAGGAGGGAGAAGAGGAAGAGGAAGAGGAAGAGGAAGAGGGAGAGGAAGAGGAAGAGGGAGAGGAAGAGGAAGAGGAAGAGGAAGAGGAAGAGGGAGAGGAAGAGGGAGAGGGAGAGAAAGAGAGAGAGAGAGAGAGAGAGAGAGAGAGAGAGAGAGAGAAGGCTCAAAACGAGATAGAGAGATAGAGAGAGAGAGCAAAAA
>NC_091591.1:4293345-4295845 GCF_042767895.1 Penaeus vannamei | reverse complement strand
CCTTCCTTCCCTTCTCCCCCCATCCCCTCCCCCCTTCCACCACACCCTATCCTCCCTCCCTTATCCCCAACCCCCTCTTTCTCTTTCTCTCCCTTCTCCCCTTCCAACCTTACCCTCCTCCCCCCTCCCTCTCTCCTTCAAAAAATAAAAGAAGCGAAGGCGTGTTATTTCGCGACGCTTAAAATGGCATCACCTTGAGCTAATAGTTGCCAGAGGCCGCCATAGTATCCGAATTGGTGCGGAAATGGGCGCTGGATAACGGCTAAGGAAATGCCGTGAGAGGAAAATGCTGGAGAGAGAAATGCTGCGAGAGGGAAATGCCGTGAGAGGGAAATGTTGGAGAGAGGATAATGCTGGAGAGAGAAATGCTGCGAGAAGGAAATGGCAGAGAGAGGGAAATGCTGCGAGAAGGAAATGCAGGAGAGGGAAATAGTTTAATTGATTTATGTGTTTATTCATTTATTTCTTATTTATTCATCTGTTTTTTTTTTGTAATCTGTTCATTTCCCCATTTTTCCTTCTTTTAAAAAATAATGTAATCATTCATTTATCTGTTTATTTGTTTATTTATTCGTTTATTTTGTTCATTTGATTATTTATTTTCATTTATCTGTTTTTATTCGCTTATTTGCTTATGTTTGTGTATTATATTTATTTCATGTGATTTTTTTGTATTAGGTTTGTTTGGCCTTGTGTTTTGATAATGATAATGATTGATAATGATGATGATCAGAGAGAGAGAGAGAGAGAGAGAGAGAGAGAGAGAGAGAGAGAGAGAGAGAGAGAGAGAGAGAGAGAGAGAGAGAGAGAGAGAGGAGAGGGAGAGGGAGAGAAGAAGAAGAAAAGAAAGAGAGAGAGACAGAGAGAGAGAGAGAGAGAGAGAGAGAGGAGAGAGAGAGAGAGAGAGAGAGAGAGAAAGAAGAAAATGTGAAAGTCAAGAGAAAGAAAGAAAGAGAAAGAAGAAGAAAGAGGAAGGAAGAGAGAGAGGAGAGAGACTTGCAAACAGAGAGAGAGAGAGACTGAGAGAGCAGAGCGAGTAGAGAAGGCAAGAGAGAGGAGAGAGCTTTGAGAGAGAGAGAGAGAGAGAGAGAGAGAGAGAGAGAATGTGAAGTCAATATTGCAATTCTTTATTGGTAACACTGAAGCAACAGCAGGAGAAAGGCCTGACAGAGGGAGGCTTTGGCAATACTGTTTTAGATAAATTTCGAGTCACGGTTTCTGTCTGTCTGTCTGTTTGTTTGTTTGTTTGTTTGTTTGCTTGTTTGTTTGTTTGATGGTCTGTCTGTCTGTCTGTTTCTCTCTCTCTCTCTCTGTCTCTCTCTCTCTCTCTCTCTCTCTCTCTCTCTCTCTCTCTCTCTCTCTCTCTCTCTCTCTCTCTCTCTCTCTCTCTCTTACTGTCTGTCTCTCTTTGTTTCTGTCTTCCCTGCCTCTCCTCCTCTTTCTTCTCTCCTTTTTCCCTCTCCCTCTTCCTCCTCCTCCTCCTCCTCCTCCCCCTCCCCCTCCTCTTCTTTCTCCTCCTCCTCCTCTCCCTCCTCTCCCTCCTCCTCCCCCTCCTCTACCTCCCTCCTCCTCCTCCTCCTTCTCCTCCTCCTCCTCCCCCTCCCTCTCCTCCCTCCTCTTCCGCCTCCCCCTCCTCTTCCTCCTCCACCCCCTCCCTCCCCCCTTCCCCCCCCCCCAATCTCTGGCGGTCGACTGAGGTTGCATATTCATGGCGAGGTCTGGGATTTGTGTTTTATTTTGCTTATTTAATCTAACCGAGCAAAAATAGGGGAAGAAGGGAGGGGAGGAAGGAGAGGCCAGGAAAAAAGGAAGGAAAGGGAAAGGGAAGAGGGAAGGAAAGGGTTGGGAGAGGAGAGAGGAGGAGGGAGGAGGAAGGAGAAGTATCGAAGGGAGGGAGAGGGAGGAGGAGAGAGGAGAGGAGGGGAATGAGGAGGGAGGAGGAGGAGGAGGGAGGGAGGGAGGAGGGAGGGGGAGGGGGAGGGAGAGGAGGGAGGAGGAGGTAGGAAGAGAGGAAGGAGGGGAGGAGGGAGTGGGAGGGAGGAAAGGAGAGAGGGAGAGGGAGGGAAGGGAGGGGGTAAAGGGAGGGGGTAGGGAGGGAGAGGGAGAGGAAGAGGAAAGTGAGGAATGGAAAGGAAAGGAAGAGGGAAGCGAAGGAAGAGGAAGATGGTAAAGGAAACAGGGGAAAGAAAGGGAGGGATGGATGGATGGAAAAGGAGGAGAGGAGGAGGAAAGGAGAAGGAGGGAGGAAAGGATAAAGGTGTTTAGGAAGGGAAACAGAGGAATAGGAAGGGGGGGGGGGAGAAGGAAGGAGAAAAAGGATGGAGGGAGAAAGTTTAGGAAGGAGGGAGGGAGGGAGGGCGGGAGGGAGGAGTCTTAGAGGTATTCAAGAGGAAGTATTTTTTAAAGACTATATTTTTTATTCATTTCTAAAGGACTCAGGCATTGTCTGTCTTTTATGTATCGGCTGAAAGAAGAGGAAGAGGGAGAAGGAGACGGAGAG
>NC_091591.1:4260845-4265845 GCF_042767895.1 Penaeus vannamei | reverse complement strand
GGGGGAAGGGGGAGAAAGGAGGAGGGAGAGGGAGGGGGAGAAGGAGGGGGAGAAGGAGGGAGAAGGAGGGAGAAGGGAAGGGGAGAAGGAGGGAGGAAGGAGGGAAGGAGGGGGAGGGGGAGCGAGGCGGATGAGAAACGGTGTTGAGACGGAATTGAAGGAGGAAGAGGGGAGAAGTCGGATTCGATGAGGAGGGGAGTAAGGTGAAGGAAAGAGGAGGGGAATGGAAAAAGAGAATTGAGCAAGAGGGAGTGAAGGAGAGGTGTTGGAGAAGAAGGGAGGGGGGAGGGAGGGAGAGGGAAAGATGATGATGGGTGAGAAGTGAGTGAGGAGCAGAGGTAAGGAAGGAAGAAGGGGAGGGGGAGAAGAGGAGGAGAGGGAGGAAGAAAAGAGTGAGGGGGGGATAGGCAAGGAGAGAGAAGGAGAGAGGAGAAGAAGAGAGGAGACGAAGAGAGGAGAAGTAAGAGTGAGAATTGGAAGGGGAACGAGAGTGTAGAAAGAGGGAGGGGAAGGAGAGTGGGGAAGGGAGAGTGGGAGGAGTGGAGAGGAGAGGAGAGTGGAGAAAGAGGGAGATGAAGGAAAGAAGGGAAAAAGATAGTGAAAGAAGGCATGGAGAGGAGAGAGGAAAAGGAGAGATGGGAAGGGAGAATGAGAGAAGAAAAGGAAGAATGAGAGAAGAAAAGGGAGAGAGAAGGAGAGTGGGGCAAAAAGGGGTCGTGAGGGGGGGGAGAGAGGGAGGAGAGAGGGGGAGGGAGTAGTGGGAGAAGGAGAGGAAAGGAGAGGGGAGATAGAGAGATGGGAAGGGAGAATGAGAGAAGAAAAGAGGAGAGATGGAGAGTGGGGCAAGGGAGTCGTGAGGGAGAGAGGGAGGAGAGAGGGGAAGGTGAGAGTGGGAGAAGGAGAGGAAAGGAGAGGGGAGAAGGAGAGATGGGAAGGGAGAATGAGAGAAGAAAAGGGAAGGGAGAAGGAGAGTGGGGCAAGGGGTCGTGAGGGGGGAGAGAGGGAGGAGAGAGGGGGAGGGAGAGTGGGAGAAGGAGAGGAAAGGAGAGGGGAGAAGGAGAGATGGGAAGGGAGAATGAGAGAAGAAAAGGAAGGGAAAAGGAGAGTGGGGTAAGGGGTCGTGAGGGGGGAGAGAGGGAGGGAGAGAGGGGGAGGGAGAGTGGGAGAAGGAGAGGAAAGGAGAGGGGAGAAGGAGAGATGGGAAGGGAGAATGAGAGAAGAAAAGGGAAGGGAGAAGGAGAGTGGGGGGAGGGAGCGTGAGGGGGAAGAGAGGGAGGAGAGAGGGGGAGGGAGTATGGGAGGAGAAGGAGAGGAAAGGAGAGGGGAGAATGAGAGATGGGAAGGGAGAATGAGAGAAGAAAAGGGAGGGAGAGGGAGAGTGGGGGAGGGAGCGTGAGGGGGAGAGAGGGAGGAGAGAGGGAGAGGGAGAGTGAGAGTGGGAGAAGGAGAGGAGAAGGAGAGATGGGAAGGGAGAATGAGAGAAGAAAAGGGAGGGAGAGGGAGAGTGGGGGAGGGAGCGTGAGGGGGAGAGAGGGAGGAGAGAGGGAGAGGGAGAGTGGGAGAAGGAGAGGAAAGGAGAGGGGAGATGGGAAAGGAGAATGAGAGAAGAAAAGGGAGGGAGAGGGAGAGTGGGGGGAGGGAGCGTGAGGGGAGAGAGGGAGGAGAGAGGGAGGGAGAGGGAGAAGGGAGAAGGAGAGGGGAGAAGGAGAGATGGGAAGGAGAATGAGAGAAGAAAAGGGAGGGAGAGGGAGAGTGGGGGAGGGAGGGAGAGGGGAGAGAGGGAGGAGAGAGGGGGAGGGAGAGTGGGAGAAGGAGAGGAAGGAGAGGGGGAGAAGGAGATGGGAAAGGGAGAATGAGAGAAGAAAAGGGAAGGGAGAAGGAGAGTGGGGTAAGGGAGCGTGAGAGGGAGAGAGGGAGGAGAGGGAGGAGAGAGGGGGAGGGGGGAAAGAGAGAGAGAAGGAGAGGGAGAATGAGGAGATGGGAAGGGAGAATGAGAAGAGAAAGGGAAGGGAGAGAGGAGAGTGGGGCAAGGGGTCGTGAGGGAGAGAGGGAGGAGAGAGGGGGAAGGTGAGTGGGAGAAGGAGAGGAAGAGGGAGAGGGAGACGGAGAGATGGGAAAGGAGAATGAGAGAAGAAAAGGGAGGGAGAGGGAGAGTGGGGGAGGGAGCGTGAGAGGGGAGAGAGGGGGGGAGGGGAGGGGCGTGAGAGAGGAGGAGAGAGGGAGGGAGGAGAGTGGGGGGAGGGAGCGTGAGAGAAGAAGAGGGAGGAGAGAGGGGGAGGGAGCGTGAGAGGGAGAGAGGGAGGAGAGAGGGGGAGGGATTGGAAGCTAATGAAGAAGTGCGCGCATAGTTCATGATTTTTTAATAAATATTTTTTTTCCAATGCAGCCGCCGGCAACCGAAGCTACTGTGTGTTTATTGGGAAATATTTTTGGGCTGCTTGATTGTTTGTTTGTCTGTCTGTCTGTTTATCTCTTTCTCTCTTTCTCTCTCTCTTTCTTTCTCTCTTTCTCTTTCTCTGTCTCTGTCTCTGTCTCTCTCTCTCTCTCTCTCTCTCTCTCTCTCTCTCTCTCTCTCTCTCTCTCTCTCTCTCTCTCTCTCTCTCTCTCTCTCTCTCTCTCTCTCTCTCTCTCTCTCTCTCTCTCTCTCTCTCTCTCTCTCTCTCTCTCTCTTCTCTCCCTCTCTCTCTCTTTCTCTCTTTCTCTCTCTCTCTCTCTCTCTCTCTCTCTCTCTCTCTCTCTCTCTCTCTCTCTCTCTCTCTCTCTCTCTCTCTCTCTCTCTCTCTCTCTCTCTCTCTCTCTCTCTCTCTCTCTCTCTCCCTCTCTCCCTCCCTCTCTCTCTCTCTCTCTCTCTCTCTCTCTCTCTCCCTCCCTCCCTCCCTCCCTCGCTCTCTCCCCCCTCCCTCCCTCCCTCTCTCGCTGTCTCTCTCTCTCTCTTTCTCTCTCTCTCTCTCTCTTCTCTCTCTCTCTCTTCTCTCTCTCTCTCTCTCTCTCTCTCTCTCTCTCTCTCTCTCTCTCTCTCTCTCTCTCTCTCTCTCTCTCTCTCTCTCTCTCTCTCTCTCTCTCTCTCTCTCTCTCACCCTCTCACCTCTCTTCTCTCACCCCCACATTTTCATCCAAGTTTCTCCCTTCCCCCACCCCGAATTTCTCCCCCCGCGTCCCCCTCCCCCCCTCCCCCCAACCCGGACCACTTTGGTATGACCTTCATAATTCGTGTATATTTTTTGCTTTCCTCCTTCTTGTTCCTTGTACGAAAGAATTGTTTGATGCAATTAGTCCCGTTTTATTGACATTTTCCTCGGGTTAGGAATGCAATTAGGGTTGGCATGCCTAGCTCCCCTCCCCCCCTCCCCCCCTCCTCTTTCCCTTCAACCTCGTCTTCTCTCTCCTCTCCCGTCCTCTCTCCCTCCTCTCTCCTTTCTCCTCTTCTCTCCTCTCTCTTCTCTCTCCCTCCTCCTCCCTCTCCTTTCTCCTCTTCCCTCTCTCTTTCCCCCTCCTCTTCCCCTCCTCTCTCCTCCTCTCTCTCCTTTCCCCTTCTCCTCTCTCCACTCCCCTCTTTTCTCCTCTCTCCTCTCCTCTTCTCTCCTCTTCTCTCCTCCTCCTCCTCCTCCTCCTCCTCCTCTTCTCTCCTCCTGCTTCTCCTCCTTCTTTCTTGTCCTCCTCCTCTTCTTTCTGTTCCTCCTCCTCCTTCTCCCCCTTCCTCCTCCTCCTCCTTCTCCTTCTCCTCTTCCCCCTCCTCCTGCTCCTGCTCCTGCTCCTCCTCCTCCCCCTCCTCCCTCCTCCCTCCTCCTCCTCCTCCTCCTCCTCCTCCTCGTCCACCTCCGTCCACCTCGTCCACCTCCGTCCACCTCGTCCACCTCGTCCACCTCCTCCTCTACCCTCCCTCCCCCTCCCCCTTCCTACTCCTTCTCCTACTGCTCCTCCTCCTGTGTTCTCCCCGGCTACAACCCCTCCCCTTTCACCTCCTCCCTCCTCCTTCTCCTTCTCCTCCTCTCCCCACAACCCCTTCCTCCTCATCTGCCCTCTTCACCCTTTCCTTACTCTTCCTTCTCATCCTCTTTCATCCTTCCCTTCCCTCATCCTCCTTCTCGTCCTCCCCCCCCCCTCACCCCCCTACCACCTCCATCAGGTCCAGGGATTGAAATATTAAGCTTTGATGCTGATGCTTGCTTGCAGAACACTTTGAAGCGACGTCTGTTTGTGAGAGACATCCGCTGCTTGTGGTTGTTTAAAATCCTCGAAATTGTGATTGTTTGTGTTCCTTTACTCAATATTTATTCACAGGTTTTATTAATTCTCGTTTCGTGTATTTTCTTTCGTTTTCGTGCTTCGGTGGATGTTCATGTACATCTATTCACAGATATATATATGTGCTTTTCTGTTCACTTGTCTATATTCATTTTCCGTTCGTTCATAAGTGGTTTGTAAGTGCTTTCTCTATTCCATTTGTGTTCACTTACGTTCACCCTTTCGCTTTTCGCTAATTCTGCCTTGGATTTATTTTCTGTATATCCACTCCCTCGTTCATTAATTTGTCTATTTCATTATTCGAAATGGAAATAAAAAGACTTCATGTTATTTCGAAAATATGATCTATTTATTTTCCTTTTTCCTTTTTCGTCCTTGGTTCACGTTCATATTTCATCTATGAAATGTGAATGGACGTTTTTAATCACTGAAGCGATTCGTATCTGCCATTGCGTTCATTTGCTGTACATTTCGTTCACTCGCCTATTCATTTAGCCACTCATTTGTACGGATTTACCAATGGCTGAACACTAAGAAGAAAAAAAAATCTGGATAAGGTTATTTTTGTGTGTTAAAGTTATTATTATTATTTTTTTTTTATGTATTTGTTCATTCATTTGCTGATTCATATTTCACTGATCTGTTCATGAATCCTGATAAATGCATAAAAGTTTATAGTACTGAAACGTATCTTTTATAATGGTGATTAGTTTTTTTATGTTAATATATTATTCTGAATATTATCAAAATCATTT
>NC_091591.1:4195845-4198345 GCF_042767895.1 Penaeus vannamei | reverse complement strand
GCGCATCGGCATCCAGGGCAACTACTTCCCCATCACGTCGGCCGCCATGATCGAGGACAACGCCCCCGGGCGCCGCCTCACGCTGCTCACGAACCACGCGGCGGGCGCGGCGGCGTGGCAGCAGGGCTGGCTCGAGGTCATGGTGGAGCGCCGCACCTTCTACGACGACGCCCGCGGCATGGGCGAGGGCGTGACGGACCAGAAGCGGACCGTGGGGCGCTACTGGCTCCTGGTGGAGGACACGCGCGGCCCCGAGCCCGTGGCGCGCCTCTCGCTGGCCGCGCACCACCTGGCCAACGACCTCAACTACCCGACGTCGCTGCTCGTCCTCGAGGGCCTCAACGTGGACCAGCTGCGGGCGAGCGCGCACCTGCTCAACCAGCCGCTGCCGTGCCCGCTGCACCTGGTCACGCTCCGCACGCTGCCCGACCCGCAGTACCCGAGCCTCCTGCCCTCCAAGAACGCCCTCATGGTCCTGCAGAACCAGGCGCCCTCCTGCGCCGCCTCCTCCAGCGTCTCCTCCTGCAACGGCCTCGGCGACACGCCGTTCCCGGGCACCGAACTCTCCCTCCAGGTCAGTCTCACGGAGGGCGCGGCCCTCGCTCGTAGGGCATGGGTCGGGGCGCGAGGCTCACCGCCTCAGAAGGGACGCGGGCGGGGCACTCGCAGACTGTAGAGGGGCTTGCCTTAAGGGACACTTGGCTTTAAGGGACATTTTGCTTTAGAAGGACATCTTGCTTTAAAGGGACATTTTGACTCAAAAGGACATTTTGCTTTAATAAAGGGACATATTTTATTAAAAGAACATTTTGCTTTAAGGGACACCTGGTTCATTAAGAACTCTGGGACACTTGGTTCATAATGAATCACAGGAAACTTGTTCATTATGTTGCACGGAGCGCTTGACTCAAGATGCATATTTCATGGACTGGATTCTTTGACTGCGCAAATAAGGGTTCTCTCGTTTGTTTAGAGCAGAGGTTGGCATGGAGACTAACTGACTTTTAATATTTTTTTCTTTATTATTATTATTATTATTATTATTATTATTATTATTATTATTTTAGATTTTAGTTAGATAAGTTCTAAGAAAAAGAATATTTTCTTTCATTTGCAAAACTAGAAATTATTATTTACATAATGGTGTACAGTGCATGTGTTCAGGCAAGCACACACACACACACACACACACACACACACACACACACACACACACACACACACACACACACACACACACACACACACACACACACACACACACACACACACACACACACACACACACACACACACAATATATATATATATATATATATATATATATATATATATATATATATATATATATATATATATATATATATATATATATATAAATCTCACTCAAACCCACAACAAACCCCCATAAGAGTGAAACTAACCTCCTCGTCTCTCTCTCCCCAACCAGGTGTCAGGCATACAACGGACCTCCTTGACAGGCACGAAAGTCCACGGCACTGTCAAGAGCTTGCCAGACGTGACAGTTCCTCACCACAGACTCCGTGCACTCACCCTCACCTTTCCCTCCCCCCCACCACACCCTCCCCCCGCAGAATAAAGACTTACACATACCTTTTTTTAGCTTATCATTGGCCCGTGAAGAATGAATAATATTAGGGAGATTTCCAATGAATGATTTCAAAACCAAAAACAAAAAAAAAAGAAAGAAAAAAAAGTATTGAAAAATGATTAAAAAAAAGAAAAAATAAATGTGTATATTCTAGAATCTAGATACGTTTTTTTTCCTCTTCTGTGGATATATTTTTTTCTGATTAAAAAATGATTTATTTAAATAATAACGTTGTTATTGTTGTTTTCACTTGCTATTCCTATTAGTATTAAAACCAATTATTTTTTATCATTATTATTATTAGATTACTATCAATTAGTATTAATCGTGAGTTATTTTTATTATTACCTCCATTGTTATTGATCCACCTAAGTGCAATTATTAAAAAATAAAGTGTTAGCGACAGTGGCATCGGACACCAAATAGAGAGATTTTTGAAGAGCATTGAAACACCTTTAAGGAGCTTGTGGAAAGAACTACTCATAATTTCACCTTTTTTAAGTGTGATTCATTGAATATATATATATTAAAAAGTGAAAAAAGACAAACAAACTGAAAAGAGTTAGATAGATATATGAATTAATACCCCCTTTGCAAAATCCCCCCTACCCTCCCTCTTTTTTTTGGAAAATCCTGAGGGGTTTTCTCACCAAGCAATATATTAAGAAAAACCGAAAAAAATGGAGGCGAAGCGTTCTCCACGTGTGTGTATGTGTATATATATAAATATAGATTATATATATGAATATCAATATTAAAAGAAGAAAGCCCAAGTGGACCTACGCTATGCATGCCTTGTCTCTGAAGAATGCTGTGTACCATATTAATCTTTAACCATCTTTGTCAAGGTGACTGTAACAAATTAAAGTGAAAAAATTGTCTTTGTCG
>NC_091591.1:4148852-4150345 GCF_042767895.1 Penaeus vannamei | reverse complement strand
AAAGTGAGGCAAGAACCAGAGACAAAGAAACAAAAGTGTATCAAAAGAAGCAAAATGATGACGCAAGAGACAGATCCAAGAGGGAAAGAGTGACAGACGCTAACACCACACTGCCTGGGGAATAAAGAGTCAGGGTGCCAGGAGTGCATAGTGCCAGGGTGCCACGGGGCTTGTAGGAGAGAAAGGGAATGCTGGGAGGGATGAGTAACAAAGAGAAGAGTGCCAAAGTTCTGGGAGTGCAGAGATGCTAGGGAGGGGGAGTAATAAAGAGAAGAGTGCCATAGTTCTAAGAGAGGGTTGGGGATGGGGTAACAAAGATAAGGAATAATGCCAGGGCACCCTTAGGACACAAAGAAAGAGTGCCAGGGTATTAGGGGGCTTGGAAAGAGAAAGGAGAGAGTGCCAGGGTGCTCGGAGTGAAGAAAGAAAGGGTTAATGCCATAGCGACAGAGAGACCGAGAGTACCAGGGAGAGAGAGCCAAGATGCTAGAGGTGTAGCAGCCGAGATATGAGAGAATGCCAGGGTGCCAGAGGGTCCCAGTAGGTGGGGGTCAAGATCCAGGTTGCCAAAGAGTGTTTTCTTTGACCGGAAAAATACCAAAGTGCCAAAAGAACAGAGAAAGGAAAGTTCTAAGATACAAGGGGGTGAGAAAAAAAGAAAGTGCGAGAATGCCAGGGTGCCAGAGGGTGCCAATGGGTGAGGGTCAAGATCCAGGTTGCCGAGGAGTGTTTTCTTTAATTGGAGAAAACACCAAATTGCCAAAAGAACAGAGAAGAGAAAGTTCCAAGATACAGGGGGTGTTAGAGGATGGAGAAAAAAAGAAGGTACGAGAGTGCCAGGGTGCCAGAATGTGCCAAGAGTAGTGAGAAAGAGCCAAGGTGCTAAGAAATATTTTCTTTAATCTGAAATAAACCCAAACTGCCAACAAAAACAGAAAAGAGAAAACACCAGAATACAAGGGGATGTTAGAGCAGACGAAGAGGAGAGAGAGCAAGAGTGCCAGGGTGCCAGAGAGTGCCAGGGGGGAGGGGGGGGGGAGAGAGCCAAGACGTGATGCTCTTACCGGATCTGATGACTCCTTGTCGCGCTCGTAAAAGGAGGTTCGTGCGAGACTTGCTTTCTTATTGGTCGTCTGTCTCCGTTTTTCTGTTTCGTGTTTTCTTTCTTTCTTTTTTTTCTTTTTTTAATTTTTTTATGTTGCTTTGTTTCTTTTTCTTATGTTTTTTTTTTTCTTTTTTTCCATTTTGTTCTTTTTTTCTTTTTTTCCATTCGTTTTTATTCCTTTTTTCTAATGTTTTTTTGTTCCTTTCTTCTCTTTTTTTTCTCATGTTTTTTCTCCTCTTCCTTCTCTTTCCTTCTTATTCATTTTTTCTTTTTCTCCTTTTTTATTTTCTTTGATTCTTTTCCTTTTATTGCGTCTCTCTCTACAACACATGCCTTGCTTGCCTGCGACTGTGGGTTGATTTTTTTTTTTTTTTTTTTTTTTTGATGT